>NC_036654.1:5071886-5112186 GCF_002806865.2 Cucurbita pepo subsp. pepo | reverse complement strand
ATTCCTTATACAAATGCTGTTGGTGCGTTGATGTATGCTATGGTGTGTACTCGACCTGATCTTTCACACGCAGTAAGCATGGTGAGTCGTTATATGCATAATCCTGGTAAAGAGCATTGGCAGGCTGTAAAATGGATTCTTAGGTACATTCTTGGCACTATTGATGTTGGTATTAAGTTTCAAAAACAAGAAATGTTTAATCTTGACAATCGTGTAGCTGGTTATGTGGATTCTGATTATGCTGGTGATTTGGATAAGCGACGATCTACTACGGGTTATTTATTTACTATGGCTGGTGGACCTGTTTGTTGGCGTTCAACATTGCAGTCTACTGTTGCATTGTCTACCACTGAAGCAGAGTATATGGCAGTAACAGAAGCTTTTAAAGAAGCTATTTGGATGCATGGTTTGATCAATGACTTGGGTATTTTGAAGGAACATATAGATGTATTTTGTGATAGCCAGAGCGCGATTTGCTTGTCAAAAAATCAAGTCCATCATGCTCGTACAAAACACATTGATGTCCGTTTTCACTTTATTCGAGAAATTATTAGCAAAGGGGATATTTGGTTATTAAAAATTGGAACTGTTGATAACCCTGTTGATATGTTGACAAAGGTGATCACTCGTGAAAAGTTCTGGCATTGTTTGGATTTCATCAACGTCGGAAGGGAGTAGTGTGTTGACATGGTAGCAACCAAATTAGCTATCAACTTGGAGATCTTATGACAAGGTGGAGATTGTTGAACACTGTCATAAGCCCTATTCTCTAGAACCAAGACCTATTCTCAAGGTCTTTTTTTGGCTTGTTAGTTTATCTTTAGGTTTAGCAGAAGGCTATATAATGCCATTCTTTCTGCTGTTGAAATCATCAAGTTTTGAGTGTCATATTGTATGTCTTGAGTAACTTTGGTGTTGTGAGTACATTTGTTCCGCTTTCGGCGCACAACAAGATCTTCATTGATTGCGCATTGTAAGTATAGACATGTGGTTGAAGCTCATGATTTTTGTTTTGGGAAGAGATGGCTTGGACGGGTGTTCGTAAGGATTTGCATTCGTATTCGACATATTAGATATACAGTAATGAAGAAAACAGGGTGTAAGCCTAATGGTGCGTCTTGCAATAAGATTATTATTAAACTAGTTTATGAAAATGGAAGATTCAGGGATGCTCATGTGGTGTTTGATGAAATGCTTAAGAAGGATTGTACACCGAATGTTATCACGTAGCGTTGTTTCTTTTCTTCAGGGCTCTTTAAAAGCCCATAGAGATTCTCATGTTATTTGATAGGATGATTAGATTTGGGGTTCAACCAAAAATGGACACTCATGTGATGCTCATGAGGAAATTTAGAAGAAGGTGTTTGATCTGAGACCAGTGTTTTCTGTTTCTGAGTTTGCTTACAATGCGTTGATTATGCTCTTGCGTACAAGGGTTTGATAGATATGGCTAGAAAGTACGACAACGAGATGGCAGCGAAAGGTCTTGAACTGCAACAATTAGACCGTGTCTGTTAGTTGGGGAGAGGAACGAAGAATTCTTTGTAAGAGTGTGGAAACCTTGTATTGCTCAATGATTAGCTCTGATACCATTTGTAATAGTCTAAGCCCACCACTAGCAGATATTGTCCTCCTTGGTGGCATCAGGTCAATGTGAATTGCAACAATTAAATAGTATATGCACTTTTGAGTGCTTGTAGACACATCTGATCGTGGATTCGTTATCACCCATATCAAGGTGTTACAAGGAAAAACGAAGCTAACTTGGGGAGCATTGATCTAGACGATTCCATCATACAAAATTTTCAACGAGTACAGTGTGAGGTATTGAACTTGTTTCATGCACTCATCGATACATGAATATACAGTAGACATCCATGTACTTAGTTGCGAGAATTAGATATATTGAGTAAATACATGTATTAGATTGTATGACCATGGAAGATATTCAAAAAGGCCTATACAAAGACTATTTACGTAGAGTTTTTCTCATCAAGTTAGAAGTAGAATATATCTCTTCCTCTACAAGCCGTAAGTAAAAGTTATTCAATTGTCATATCAAAGTCAAGTAGGGTCATCTTATCTTTATTCGCTCGAGTCAAATAAACAAGAGACGATATAGCATGATAAATATGAAAAATAGTATTATGCCTCCACATCAATGTTCTCTTTTATCTCAACCGTTGTATGCTTATAAAATCCTTGAGCTTCCTAATTGCAGGAATCAATGAATTGCAGAAATACTTAGTCTCCCAGTACTCACCATGGGTTTTTCCTCCCTCGAATCAAGATTTCATTCTCTTCCTACTGAACATTTTTGGCAATTGACCTCAAGCTTTGATGAGAAACAATGGGTCATTCAGATTCGTCAATCCTTAGAAGACGAAGAGCTTGAGGAGAAAGACAATGGAGTGGAAGACAATGAAGTTAAAGTATGCATATTCAATGTCCCCAAGCCTCTTATGGCCATTGATCCAAATTCCTATACTCCAAATGAAGTTTCAATTGGTCCATACCATCACTGGCGCGTAGAGCTGTATGAAATGGGGAGGCACAAGATTGCTGCAGCCAAAAGAGCTCAAAACCGCCTCCAAAGCCGCAACTTTCGTGACCTCGTTGATAAAATGACAAAGTATGAGCAAAAGACACGGGCGTGCTACCACAAATTCCTCAATTTAAACAGTGAAACATGGGCTTGGATGTTGGCCATGGATGCCTCTTTCCTGCTTGAATTCCTCCAAACGTGTACCATCACAAAAGAATATAGTCTCTCTAGGACATCCTCAAAGTTGTCATGTTCGGTGGACTATGATGGAAGGAAGCCAACAGATAATGCCATCCTAAGAGACATAGTGATGCTTGAGAATCAGATACCTTTATTTATTTTGAGAAACATGTTGGCATACCAGTATACATTTGTAGAACCATCTCAAGTGTTGGCTTCGATGTTGCTGGAACTGTATAATTATCTTTCTCCTTTCAAGGGGAAGAAGGAAGTGAAGGATGTTCAAGCATTGGTCCCGGAATGCTTTCATTTGCTTGATTTTCTGTACCGTATGATTACACCAATCTTGGCTAACAACCCATCTGAGATAATGGAAGATGATCACAATCACAAGGAACCCACCAAACAACACGTTGAAAGAAACTTTAAGCACTCGTTCTATCCTGTCCGTGAACTGGGAAAGCAAATTTGGAAGATTCTTTCAAAGCTAAACAGTGGCCCTGCACATTTATATAGAATCATAGTTGGTTCTAGACCTTTACAAGTGATCTTCAAACTTCCCTGGACAATCATCTCCAAACTTCCTGGAATTGGGATTCTGTTAAAGCCTCTAGAACACTTATGTTCGCTGATAACTGGCAAGGAAGAAGATGATGATGATTCTCCAGAAGAGGGAAGTTCAAGAACACATGGAAAAGATAAACTTCCTTTGCTGGAGGAAATATCAATTCCTTCAGTGTCTGAGCTGACTAAATCAGGCGTTCGTTTCTCGCGCAGCGACGGCATCTCGGCGGTGGCCTTTGACACAAAGGCAGTGAAATTCCACCTTCCCACCATTACTCTTGATGTGAATTCTGAAGTGGTATTGAGAAACTTGGTAGCTTATGAAGCTTCAAAACCATCAGGGGGTTTGGTTTTCACCCGATTCGTCGACCTAATGAATGGCATCATTGATACTGAGGAGGATGTTGAATTGTTGACGGCGGCAGGAATCATTAGGAACCATTTGAAGAGCAATGCGGAAGTCACTAAGCTCTGGAATGGGATGAGCAAATCCATCAAGTCGACCAAGGTGCCGTTCTTGGATAAGGCGATTGAAGATGTAAACAGGTATTACAGCAGCAGATGGAAGGTTAAAGCTATGAAGTTGGTGAAGAAATATGTGTTTGCTTCATGGCCATTGCTTACGCTTCTGGCTACCATTTTGCTGTTGGCCTTGACAGCACTGCAGGCATTTTGCTCTGTCTATAGCTGCTCTCGGTTTTCCCGTTATCTCAATACAGCCGAGGCCTAGCTGGTTCCCGTTTGCATCCAACCTTTTCTTTTTCGATTACTTCCGAACCAGTTGATTCTCGAGCCATTCGTTTTATTTCTCTCTTTGTGGTTATTATCAAGACTACTGGGCCACTTGGTTCAAGGTTTTGTTTATGAAGCCGGAAAAAAAGAATACTTAAGAGTCGCATTAGATATGCTATTAGAATTTTATATAAATAAAATATTTTTCAATAATTTTATTACATTATTTAATTTTAAATATTTTTCAACAATTTTAAATTTATTGAGTAGGTACAATATTTATATGATCAGATAACCCAATAAACCAAAATTACTCAATGAAAATCATAAACGTTGTCTTGTGTTAGATTTTTATTTATTTGGATTGGGTTGAATTTTTGAAAAATAAAAAAAATTGGCTCAATTTGGTAGATGATATTTTTTAGTTAGGTCAATCGACCAACTCGAGCTTTATTTAAAAAAAATATATATATATATATATATATATATATATATATATATATATATATATATTTAACGTTTGTAATCGACATTAGTGATGCATTGTAACTAGTAAATATTTAATATTTAAAGTTACTATCGTAATATATAAAATAATTAAAAGATAAAGTTGAGTTGGATTACGAAATATATTAAATTACTCCGAATTAAAATTTTTAAGTTTGATCTTAAAAAAATATTCGGGAAATAAAAGAATAGTAAAAAAAATATTTTTGAATTAAAGTAAATTTCAAACACTGTAATTATTTCTTAATTTATAACCAAAAAANTTCTTCATCCACTGAAAGCTTCGGCCTTTATATCTTTCTTCTTCCATTTTGAGTGTGCTCCACAAACCCTAAAAGAAACCGATAAAGAAGAACTTGTGTGGATTCCAATTCCATTAGAATACAGAAAAAATATTCGAATGTGGGAATAATGGCCCCACCATCATAAACCTTTTCCCAATTTCTAAACCCTAATCTCTCTCTCTCTCTCTCTCTCTCTCTCAACCAATTCTGATATCGCCCCCTCGCATGCGTCTTCTATCGTCATTGACTCCACTTGGTCAGCATTTCAGTTTTCGCCTCAGAATCGCCCTTTCCTTTCAATCCCACAATTTTCCCCGTCTGTTTACAATGGCTTCTTCCGAGGAATCGCTCAGAAATACTCTTTCTCAAAAGCAATCGGCTGTTGATGCCCAAGCTAATGCTGTTCGTGCCCTCAAGGCTGCTAAGGCTGCCAAGGCTGAGATTGATGCGGCTATTGAAGCTTTGAATGGGTTGAAGATCGAGAAGGCTTCGATTGAGAAGAAACTGCAGGCGGTTGTTACTGGGGCTGGTGGCGATGGCGCCTTGAACAGGGAGTCATTCCGTCAGGCTGTGAATAACACTCTTGAGAGGCGTTTGTTTTATATTCCGTCGTTCAAGATTTACCGTGGGGTTGCTGGATTGTACGATTATGGTCCTCCTGGTTGCGCTGTTAAATCCAATGTTCTTGCCTTTTGGCGCCAGGTTTGTTGATTGAACTTGCTTTTACTTCGATTTTTCGTAATGGGTATCAACCTGAAATTGATTAGAATTGTTCCGGAGTTTGTCCTTACTGTATTCAATTCAATTGTGACCAAGAAACTATCTTAGAGCTGTCGTTTTGTTTTTTTAAATTTTTTTGCAGCATTTTGTTCTTGAAGAAAATATGTTGGAAGTTGACTGTCCTTGTGTGACACCGGAAGCTGTCCTGAAAGCATCTGGTCACGTTGATAAGTTCACGGACCTTATGGTCAAGGATGAGAAAACTGGGACCTGCTACAGGGCAGATCACTTGCTTAAGGATTTCTGTAATGAAAAACTTCAGAAAGATCTTAGCATATCCTCTGAGAAGGCTGCAGAATTTAAGCACGTTCTTGCAATCATGGATGATCTCTCTGCTGAACAGCTGGGTGCTAAAATTAAGGAATATGGTATTGTTGCCCCAGATACTAAGAACCCACTGTCTGATCCTTATCCATTCAACTTAATGTTTCAGACATCAATTGGCCCATCAGGCTTGCTTCCTGGGTGAGTATTTGATCCAAATTTACACTTTCATTTGTATAAACTTCACTTCTGAATCAGTATTTGTAAGAATTTTCTGCTTAAGTTACAACTTCTTGCGATTTAGTTCATCATACTGTTACACAGAAGAGAAAATGGTTGATTTTTTGTTCTCATTCCATGTTATGCCACCTTTCGTTTATCCGACTCTTAGTCAGTGCAATTCGTTACGTGGTTAACTCAGATGTGTATATATGTTAATGATGCAGGTACATGCGCCCCGAAACAGCGCAGGGCATATTTGTCAATTTCAAAGATTTATATTATTACAATGGAAACAAACTGCCCTTTGCTGCAGCACAAATTGGGCAAGCTTTCAGAAATGAGGTTACTCACTTAGTTTTTAGCTTCTTAATTATATTTACAATTTATGGATGAGACTTAGCATTACAAGAATGACCTGTATTTTACTTTGTTTTCAATTCCCATGTCTATTATTTTCGGGTTCTTGCGACTGTTGCTTTCAAAATGGTTCTTGTTGCTAGCCCTTGTCCAAGGTTCATCTGTTTTGTTTCCTTTGGTGTGTATGTTCAATTTTCAGTCTATCTGTTTTACTACAGATATCTCCTCGTCAAGGTCTTCTTAGGGTTCGTGAATTCACACTAGCGGAGATCGAGCACTTTGTTGATCCTGAAGACAAATCCCACCCAAAATTCACTGATGTTGCGAACTTGGAGTTTCTGATGTTTCCAAGGGAGGAGCAAATGTCTGGTAAATCTGCCAGGATAATTCCCTTGGGTGAAGCTGTTGCTAAGGTTTGTGTACTGAATATCTCTACTTCTCATATTCCCACTAGCATGTCTCTTGTATCTTTGTGCTAGGTTGATATGATATATTGTGACGCAGGGAACTGTAAACAATGAAACTCTTGGCTACTTCATTGGGAGAGTATATCTTTTCCTAACTCGCCTTGGCATAGACAAAAACCGTTTGCGTTTCCGGCAGCACCTTGCAAATGAAATGGCTCATTATGCAGCTGACTGTTGGGATGCTGAGATTGAATCTTCATATGGTTGGATTGAATGTGTTGGTATTGCTGACAGATCTGCATATGATTTACATGCCCACACGGTACGAATTCAGCTAAGCTTATCTTTTCCAAATAGTTGTAATTCAAGATAATCTCTTCAATTTGATGGCAGATATTTCAAAACTAGTTTAGTTTTCATTGAGCTCCATTAACTCCCCTATTGCTTGGTAGGATTTATAGGATTGAAGTGTCTTCAAGAGTTCTACCATTGAGATTGTGTTTGTATTTGTGAGATCCCATGTCGGTTGGAGAGGGGAACGAAACATTCTTTATAAGAGTGTGGAGACCTCTCCCTGGGAGACGCATTTTAAATACCTTGAGGGAAGCCTAAAGAGGACAATATCTGCTAGCAGTGGGCTTGGGCCGTTACAGTAGTTGTATGTAAATGAACTCTCATATATTTCCTTTACCTCTCCTTTTAATAGGAAAAAAGTGGTGTTCCTCTTGTAGCCCACGAGAAATTCGCGGAACCAAGAGAAGTTGAGGTACTTGTTATATCTGAAGTTTTCTGAGATCTATGAAGATAAATTGTTCTAATGCTTTACATTCACTCATGATATTAAATTTCAGAAATTGGTCATTGCTCCTGTTAAGAAAGAACTCGGCCTCGCTTTCAAGGGAAGTCAAAAGAACGTTGTGGAAGCTTTGGAGGTAACTTATGGATTTTTTTTTTCGGCCGAGCGATTTGTGGCATCTGTAATTTTTGGAAAACCTGACTGGCATAGTATTGCAATTATTTTAGGCGATGAAGGAGAAAGAAGCCTTGGAAATGAAGGCAAATCTAGAATCCAATGGAGAGGTGGAGTTCTATGTCTGCACACTGGGGAAGAATGTGTTGATCAAGAAGAGTATGGTTGCAATTTCGAAGGAGAAAAAGAAGGAACATCAGAGGGTTTTCACACCATCCGTGATCGAACCCTCTTTCGGTATTGGTCGGATTATCTATTGCCTCTTTGAACACTCTTACTACATGAGACCAAGTAAAGGTGGGGATGAGCAGCTAAACGTCTTTAGATTTCCACCCCTCGTTGCACCTATCAAGTGCACAGTTTTCCCACTTGTTCAGAATGAGCAGTACGAGCAGGTCGCCAAAGTTATCTCGAAGTCGTTAACTCTATCTGGCATTTCCCATAAAATCGACATAACAGGTATTCGAACATAACTTTCGATTTTGTTTTTCTTTTAAGTTCTAAGAAATGAATGAAAACTTGGAGATGAAAACATAGGATAAATGATAATATCGTTTTGCTGTTCTTCCCTGTTTGGTTTAGAATCCTGATATCCTTACCTTTTTCTGCATTGAAATAACTACTCATTATGTTTTTCGCAATCACTCTCGATTCAGGCACGTCGATAGGAAAACGATATGCACGAACAGACGAGCTAGGCGTTCCTTTCGCAATCACTGTCGATTCAACATCTTCAGTGACAATTCGAGAAAGGGATAGCAAAGACCAAATTCGTGTGAGCGTGGACGAGGCAGCATCGGTCGTGAAAGATGTAACCGACGGCCTAAGAACATGGGAAAATGTATGGTCAACATTCCCCCATCACGCCTCTGCAGCTGCAGAAGATTGAATTTTTACCTTAAGCAGGTTCTCCAGTTACTTTTTTTTGTAGTTGATTGCAAGATCCTTATTTTAACCTATAAAAGTATTTACCATGGATAATACTTGAAGATTCTTCTTTAATTTCATAAAAAAAAAAAAAAAAAAGTATTAACTTTTTTTATTAAGGTAAAAACTCCATAAGGTTTTAGAATAATGCCACCAATGCTTGCTGGGATTTGTTTCCACCACATTTTTCTTTGCCTTGTCACTGCCTATGTGGCAGAGAGAGACACGCATGCATATCTATTCCCTTCTCATTTTAATAAACAAATATCTAGTCATTAATTTTTATCTTTTTTTTTTTTTCATATTTCATTATATAACTTTTTAATTTGAATTTTACAATTGAGATATACATAGTGAATGAGACATATATTATTTTTTAAACTTTTAATTTGAGAACTATTATAATTTAACTTATTTTTTAATTCTATAAAATTTGAGAAGTCTAATATTAATATTAACCCAAAAAAAAAAGTTAAAAAAAAATAATCTTATAACTCATGAGTAGTTTGTGCATTTAATTGTGATAGTTTCATAAATTTAATTATTTTGGTTTCTTAAAATAACTAATACATATTTTATGTTGTCGAATTTAAAAAATATAGATTAAATTATAAATTAGGTTTAAAAATGTTACTAATATTATATATTTCGTATTTAATAATTACTAATATATTTAAAAATTTTAAAATATTTAAAAAATAGTCAAATTTTGTTACTCATTTATTAGATATATAATGAAAAATTAAGAGACGAAAAAGACACCAAATTTAAATTTTAATAAGTTTTTATTAGATAGTTGGATAAACTTTAATTTACTGAATTATTTTTTAAATTGAGACACATGGATAAACATGAAAACCGTGTAATTTGAGTAAAAAAAAATAAAAAATAAAAATCGATTTAACATTAACATAATTTAATATGTTCATTTTGAAAACTTCCAATTGCCATATTTTTACGTTTCCCTTCCAATGTCAAAACCAAGGGCTGGCACTGGCAGAGTAACACTCTATGGGCAAAGCACGTACAAAGACCAAAAACCCCCCTACAACTTTACGAGAAGACAAGGGCATATTAGGAAAAGTAAAATCTGTGAAGTTACAGATTTACCCCTCCCGCAAACCTTTAAGTCCAATTTCCAACGGGGAAACTTCATCACTTAACCAACCCTCTCATTCTCACATGCAACTTTCAACTCCCCGTCTTCAATGGCGAACAAAACCGCTCCATCTTCCCGCCGCCTCTGTCTCTGTGCTCCGACCACTCATCCTGGCTCCTTCCGCTGCAGTCTCCACCGTCGTATGCGGAAGGCCTCCAACAAAATGCCGCCGCTTCCCCCGCCTGGAAACCTATCGAAGGCCGCCTCCGCGACAGATCTCGTTAAGGCGTTTCTTATGCAGGTAATCAAGCCGTCGAGTCAAGATCTCCAGAGAAGGAGGAATTTCCAGCCTAAGCCTTCTCGATTCTGTAATGCCGCTTCCGATTATGGATTGGCGGTTTCTTGATCGTGAATCGCGTACGTATATACGTAGTGATTCTCTTTGTCGTACGTCTCTGTTTTCCGAAGGAATTTTGCGTGTTGTTTAGGTGAAAGCGTAATTCAAACCGATGATTAAGCGTTCGCTTCCTTTTTTTTTTATGACGAGGTGGATGATGATGAATTCGCTTGTGAAATTTGAGAGACCTTTTTTGATTTGGTAGATGTTCGAGTAATTTATTGAATTGTTGATGAAGATCAAAGAGTGATCTCAGTAGTTTGTTGCTCTGCTTGATTGCACTGAAGTGAATTTGATTTGTACATAATTGGCGGACGGCTCTTCCAAATGTTGTTGCGTTTAGTCATGTTAGTGAATTTGAGTAGCAAATTTAGTGAACTTTCATCTTAGCTTCTGTAGTTTTAAGATTTTAAATCCTTTACAGCTTCGAACCAAAATTAGGGCAAAATATTGATGGGCAGAGGTAGAACGGGATGGTTCCCCGTTTTCATGCCCTTCCCATTTCATTCACAATTTGTGCGAAATTTCTCAATTAATATCATGAAGTCTAAGGTGGAGAATTTTCGAAGATCAATCCCATAGTTTTTATTATTATTATTATTTAAATAAAATATTTTTTGGAAAAAAATGTATGAAAATGTACCATTTGTAGGATTCTTTATTTATTTTTTTATTTTTATTTTTGTAAAACTTCTTTAGAAAAAAAAAAAACAATATTTTATAAAAGTTTTAATTTAGATTTTATTATATAATAAATAAAAAAATCTTATTACTTGAATTTTTCTAATTTCAATTTTCATATGAAATTTTAATTTTTTTTTTCTCCAAAAATTGATTCCTAACCTTTATAAAAGGTTAGAGTAAGACGAAATTAATCCTAAATTTTTTTAAAAAAATTGATCCAAACAGTAAGACGATATTTTAAAAATATCACAAAGTGAAAAGATAGATACGAATAAATAAATTAATTACAATACTTTTTTTTATCTATTATACTTTGAAATTCATTTTATTTTTTATGGATTTATTATTTATTTTTTTTTTTGGGTTAAATGTTTGTGATTAAAATTATTAATAATTTCAAATTTTAAGTTTTGTAAAAAGTAAATGATTAAAGTTCAATATTTGAAAATAAATGGGATGCAATAAAATGAAGTTATTTTAACCAAATAAATAAGAAATTATAATAAGTTGATAATTCGAGAATTTTTGCTTCAGGCTAACCCTTTGCTGCGCCGCCTCTCAAGTACCCGAGTTTTCCCGGTCTCCACCGGCAGTATTGAGTTTATTGGCGAAAATCTGAGATCAAAGCTTAGGGTCGTAAGGGTTACAGCGCCGCTCACTATGTTCAATGATACGCCCTCTTCTTTTTCACATCCGACGCGTCTCCACTCTCCCCCTCCCAACGCAGGACAACCTCAAATCAATCCTTTTCCAATGCAACAAAACGATCCTTCAACTCACCAAACTTGGCCGCCTCACCGAGGCCCGAGACGTCTTCGAATCGATGTCTCAGCGAGATTCAGTTTCTTGGAACTCGATGATTGCTGGGTATGCACAGAACGGACTTTTGCGCGAAGCAAAAGCGCTTTTCGATGCTTTCCGAGGGAAAAATGTGAGGACTTGGACAATTTTGTTGACGGGGTATGCAAGACATGGGCTTATACATGAGGCTGTGACTGTTTTTGAGTCGATGCCGGAGAGGAATATTGTTTCTTGGAATGCGATGATTAGTGGGTATGTGCAAATTGGTGACTTGAGGACTGCGCGGAAGCTGTTCGACGAAATGCCCGAGAGAAATGTTGTGTCGTGGAATCAGATTATTACTGGATATTGTCATTCTGGTATGGTTGTTGAGGCTCGTGAGCTATTTGATCGGATGGTGGAGCGGAACTCTGTATCGTGGATGGTTATGATGTCTGGGTATGTTGAGATCGGTGAGTATCGAGAAGCTTGGCGTGTGTTTTCTAGGATGCTGAGGAGTGGGGCGAGGCCTGATCAGGCAACTTTTGTGGTTGCTTTCTCCACGGTTTCTTGGTTGGATAATTTGGAGTTGCTTGGGAGTTTGAGAACAATGGCTGTAAAGGTTGGTTATGAGAGTGATGTTCTTGTGGGAACATCAATTCTTAATGCCTATACAAGGAGTGGAAGTTTAGGGCCTGCATATCAGTTCTTCGAGGCAATGCCGGAGAAGAACGAGTATTCATGGACAACAATGATCTCAGCTTTCTCTCAGTGTGATAAGTTAAACGATGCCATTGCCTTGTATGAGCGAACTTCTCAGAAAAGTGTTGCCATTCAAACAGCGATTATCACTGCCTTTGCTCAGAAGGGAAGGATTCAGGAGGCCAGGAATAAGTTTGAGGAGATTGTGAAGCCTAATGTGGTTGCTTGGAATGCTATGATTGCTGCATATGCGCACAATGGAATGCTTGAAGAAGCGAAGGATACTTTCTTGAGAATGCCAGTGCGTAATGCAGTTTCCTGGGCTGCCATGATCGCTGGTCTTGCACAAAATGGTCAAAGCATTGAGGCTTTGGAATTGTTTTCTGATCTTCAGAGATCAGGAACTGTACCTAATCATTCAACCTTCACCAGTGCTCTCTTTGCTTGTTCAAATATTGGATTTGTAGAGGTTGGTAGGCAGATTCATGCTCTCTCCATCAAAATGAGGTGCCAGTTTAATTTATTTGTGGGGAATGGATTGATCTCAATGTATGCAAGATGTAATGATATCAATGATGTTGTTCTGTTATTTAACACTATGAAAAGTAAAGACACTGTGTCTTGGAACTCTCTGATCAGTGGGTTTGTAGAGAACAATATGTTGGATGATGCATGGAAGGCTTTTGAAAGGATGCCAGAGCGTGATGTTGTGTCTTGGACTTCCATTATATCAGCTTATGAGAAAGCCGGGTTGGAGGATGTCGCGTTTGGATTGTTCCATGACATGGTCTCTGTAGGAACAACGCCAAATGAATCGACCATTTCCGCCCTCCTTTCTGCCTGTGCATCGCTTGGTACTACTAAGCTTGGGGAGCAAATTCATGCCTTGACATACAAACTTGGGCTTAATTCTTGTCTGATTGTGTGTAATGCTGTGATAACAATGCATTTCAAGTGTGGTAGTCTAGAAGGAATTTCTGTTTTCAACGAGATGTTCGATCGAGACACGGTTACTTGGAATGCCGTGTTAGTTGGCTTTGCACAGAATGGACTAGGAAAAGAGGCTATTGAGATTTTTAAACAAATGGAAGCTGTAGGAATTTTGCCCAACGAAATTACGTTCATTGGTGTTCTGTGTGCCTGCAGCCATGCTGGATTAGTTGATGAAGGCTGGAAGTATTTTAGTTCCATGAATCATCATGGAATTACCCCATCAGTTGAGCATTATACATGCATGGTTGATCTCCTTGGCAGGGCTGGAAAGCTTTCCGATGCCGAAGCTCTCATCAAAAACATGCCGGTAAATCAGGATAATGTGATATGGGAGGCACTTCTTGGTGCCTGTAGGATCCATGGTAATATAGAACTTGCTCAAAGAGTAGCTGAAAGGCTACTTAACATGGGAACTAGCAGGCATGGAACATATGTTATACTATCCAACATCTATGCAAATAAAGGTCTGTGGGAGAAGGTTTCGGAAATCGAAAACACGATGAAGAACAAGGAGGTTGCTAAAGAACCAGGAGCCAGTTGGATTCAGATCAGGTGCAGAATACACTATTTTCTTACCAAGGACGATTCTCACGACGAGATCGAAGAGATTCATTCATGCTTGAAAGTGTTACTAGAACGGCTTACTCTGGCAGGTTATGTGCCTGAGACAAATTTTGTGCTTCATGATGTGGAAGATGAACAAAAACTAGATGAGCTTCTATATCATAGTGAGAAGCTTGCTCTTGCTTATGGTATCTTGCACACACCGATCGGTGCGCCGATTCAAATCACGAAGAATCTTCGGATTTGTGGAGACTGTCATACCTTCATGAAATTCGTCTCTCAAGTCACAAATCGAAAGATAATCATAAGAGATGGGTCTAGATTCCACCATTTTCTTGATGGGTCATGTAACTGCAGGGATTACTGGTAAGGTATAGCTGTACAGAAGACAGAACATTCAAACTTAACTATTGGCTTCAAACTCATTGTCTTATATCATTCTTATAATTCAACTGGGCATGACACTACCAGTTGATCAACAGAAATTGGAAGTATCAACTCTGTCGAACATGCATCCTATGGTGAAGTTTTTGAGTTACAGACTGAGGTAAACAACACGAATCTTCTCTTTTTTTTTTTTTTTTCTTTTTTTTTGTTCTTTCAATGTAACATGCTCTATTTTTTGAGATCAGTCTAGGGAAAGTTATATGTTTCAAGATTGTAAACTACATACCTTTCAAATTGTTTGATCAGAAAGAGTAGAGTTTGCATTTAACAACAGTAAATTTACCTCCCAAGGGCTCAATCTTTCATATTGTAGTAAAATGATCATTCCATTAGATGAAATATGGACCAAATGGAACTTAGTTCCTTCTTACAAGATGAACATTCATAAGAGAGATTCACTCACTTCTGCAAAATTGTAGCAGCTCTGTAGTATCACATAACTCTCTAGCAATGCTGCTATAAAACAAAACTATCCTTTTCATACCTCAAGTCAAGCCATTGGCAATGCAGGCGTGGACGTTAAGACCGCACCAAATAAACTAGCTCGGAAGAATCGGTTAACTATTATGCAAAAATCTACTCTTGGAGTACTGAAAAAATGAGTTACTGGGACTGATTGCTTAAGCTGTAAACATTTCCAATCAATCCAAAGATACCAACAATGACAGCCATAACTAGCATAAACCATGATATGAGCTTCTCTGTTGCGTTCAAGCTCCTATGTCCACTCTGCTTGCATAGCTTTAAGGCAATAACTGAGGGTAATATGAAGCCCAGCGACACTGCTGTTGTTGCCCCTGTAAACTTAAAGGCCGTCCAAATGTTAGGAATCATGGTTGAACCCATATAAATCAGCGCCAACAAAACTACTGTCAAGGCCAAAGACCTCTTCCTGCTCTCTGCAAGCGGTGCTGATCCCTCGAATACTAAGGTGTCGACCGTTTGTCGTAACGAGAAATGAGCAACTGGAAAAACAAAAACTAAATGAAGAACATAACCAACTCGAACAATGTAATTTAATGCGGAGCTGAATCGAATTCCTAAGTCCCTGTCAAAGTTGGTCAACACGTCTGCCTCGGTGTCGTTCCCAAAGAGTAAATAACCAGATATGGCAGTCAAAGCATAAACTACAATGCATATCGCAGTTGTGATCCTCCCAACCGTATTCATCCTCTGTGGAGACCGTGCTTCGAGCTCGTTGTATATCGGTGGGACGTTGAAATGGCAAACATAAGCATTTGTCATAATTGGAACCACCACAAGGAGGTCTAAGATCGCCTTCTTCGATCCAAAATCAGGACTCATTCTTGGAGGATCAATTTGTCCTTCAAAAAGCTTAATCAATGCTATGGCACAAGCAATAATAACAAAGACGACTGCGAGCGCGACCGAAGCAGCCGACGTCATGCTCAAGGAGTCGATCTTATTCAAAGCACAAAGGGGTGCTAGAAAAACAACCAAAACAACCAAAACCAGAAGCTTCCTATGATCCCAAAATCCATGTCCTAACCACTGATCAAAAACCCCAATATGACGAACAGAACCAGACATAACATCCCCCATAATAATCAAATAAACAACCAAAATACCAGCATTGTTCACAATTATACAGATTTCAGTCAGGACCTTCATGGATTTCCCAAATGCACACTGAACAACCTCCCCATATGACGAAGACTTGGATATAACCATAAATCTCACTAACAATTCAACGCTAAACTCAGATAAAATACCAATCAAAACTATCAAAACTAACCCGGAAACCACTCCAAGAACTTTCATGGTGGCAGGTAGAGCCATAATCCCAGCTCCAACAATCGTAGTCGTTAGGTTAAAAACAGCCCCGGAAATCCCCGATCCACCTGGAGCCTCCCCAGTGATAAGCGGATGGAAATTGACATCAAACTCAAGATCATCGAATCGATCATTAGAATGATTCGGAGCAGCCGATCTGGGAGTTTGAACATCAATCTGGGATTGCAATTCAACGTATCTTGTGTTGCTATCCATTCCGATGCATAAACGTTGAACAATTTATGCAACGACAAAAATCAAGGAGAAAAATGACATCGACATTGTCCAATCCCAGAGAGAAAACAGTTGAGGCGATTCATCCAACAAGAAAGCAATTGAAATTGAAACTTCTTCTTTCTCCGATTAAAATCAAACGGAAAAACCGAAATCTCAGGGTCAATGGTCCACCATCGTCTGTTTCTCGTCGTTGCTCAATCAGATTTGAACAACGTCGAAAATGGGAATTTGAGGATCGGAAGGAATTGTTAATGGTGGAGTTTTCAACAGGATCTTGTTCCCTCCTCAGAGCTCCGAAGATTTAAAAAAAAGAATGTTCAATTTTTTCAGTCCATCTCAAAATTGAAATCCGGACTTCATTTATTTTAAGCCAATTCCCTCGGCCTATATATATACGTGATGATGATGACGTGGCATAATCTTATTACCAAACATAAATATTACTTATTTATATAAAATTGTATTCTAATGCAACAATTAATATAATAATTAGATTCTTAAAAAACTTTATTTCCAGACGTCCCCTATATTTTAATCTTAAATATAATGTACTTATTAAGCTTAATAATTATAAAAATTATTAGTTATTTTTATATGATTATTTTATGAAATTATTTGTATACGACACTTGACACGAAATCTAAAAGTGCACAGGAGGGACAAGAGAGATGAGGAACATAACCCCGATCTTCGACTCCAACTACTCCAACTAACTTTCAAAAACAGGTGAATGAATAATAAAAACCCCGCTCTGCTGGATGAGAAACAGCAGTAAGGGAAGGAACATATATAAGGAATATAATTTCTAATTCTGACTAGCTATAAAAAACGGAGATGAGGAATATAATCTTCAATCTTGACTTGAAAATGATGAAGCATTCCTCCTCCCAGTGGTCTAGTTAGATGTCCTTATTGCAAATTTGAAAAGATTGTTTTCCGTTTAAATAATCTCCTACCCCAATTAGCTATCACGAACAAAGATGAAAAATATAATCTCAAATTCCAAGAATTTTTTCTCGGTGGTCTAGTAGCCGTTAGATGTCCTTTATAGCCACCATTAACCTTATTCTCCATTCAAACAAAGCTTTGCTCGTCCAAGACGACTTCAGCAAATTATAGTGTACAATAATAACTAAATAATTACAAATCTCAAAATAAATTTATTAAAATGTAGAGAATAAATTGTAATAAAACAACTCATTACAAACTAAAAGCTTATTTAATTTTGTAATCCTTTTGATAACAAATTATTTAAAAAAAAATGGAAGAGCATCCATTTCCAGTTTTGTACATCAAACTGAACAGATAATCAAATAAACTTAATCTGCATTATTCACATTTCCACTTTTTCTGCCATGGATTGCATTGCAAGCTTTCTGCAATTCTTATCCAATTTTTGCAATGAACTTGATTGAAAAGAAAGCCTTTTAGTAGACACAACCAAGAACACTTGGTCTCTCAAAAGCTCATGGCCTGAAACAAATGCAAAACTATGTGCAGTTTGGAAAGAACTTGCCTGGATATATTATTATTTACAAGTCTGCCTCTCTATGGCAGAGGGAATCACAGGACATCTCTTCTTCATACCTCTACTCAGGTCGGAAACTCACTAGATTCGGAAGGTCGGTCATTTGAAGCTTCTTAATGTCGCTTGCCGAAACCCGGCAGGCCTCCAGCGTCAACTGCTTTAAATTCTTCAGAGTTTTCAGATTCTGCAGTCCTGCAGAGGTGATTCTCGAGTTTGAGATGCTTAAAGAAACCAACCCCGTTAAACCTGCATTTACAGAGCATATAGATTTCAAAGGTCTAGAATGAAAATGAAACCAATCTCTTTCAAAAGAAGAGAGCATTCGTTATGTTCATCAAATCGATAAAGATGCATAAACACGAGTTGCCGAGCAACATACAAAAATGTAGAACTGTTAACGAGTTTAAACGCAGTACCTGAGATTAGCTCCAAGGTTTTATCAGTCAGATTGCAGTTTTGTGACAGATTAAGCACCATCAAGGAAGATAGGTCCTTGATGTTCTTTACACCAGCATCAGTCAATCCTCCGCCACATATTTCGAGTGACTGCAGGTTCTTAAAGTCTGCTCACCAAAAGGAGATCCCACACAAATCAAAAACTTCCTATGACATTTACAAGTTCCAATTTAAATTGTATAATTCAACCAATAAGATCAAAGATTACTCTACGAACTGAAACTTTACAACTTTTCAGAGTTTTGCGAATCAAACATCGTAAAATATATGTTTCATTCTGGAAACAGAGGAAGATTTGAATGTGAATGTACACATACTTCGTAAATAGTTCATTCCGGAGTCAGTAATGCGAGCTCCGAAAAGATCCAGATGAGTCAATTCCACTAAACCTGCAAAAGAGGAATAAAAAGGCACATCATATCATACAGGATGAACGTCAAAAGGCCTCCATAATGAGAGCATCGTTATAAGCATAATTACCAGTTAGGGAAGCAAGTCCAATGTCCGTGATTTGGCGAGCATCCAAATTCAGTGATTTTAGAGATGAGAGTCCAGACAGCTTTTTTAAGCCACCGTCTGTAACTCCGGTGAATGAGAGATTCAAATTCTCGAGTTTAAACAAACCTACAACATAACAGATCGATGGTTGTAAAAGCCAAACGTAACGAGGTTTGGATGACACTAAAAGGTCGGAACAAAGTACAGGCAAATCATCATTTGGACTATATCGTTAAAAGTAGGTACGTGATGAAGCTTACAGCATAATGTACCAAGGGAAACAACATTTTCAACATTCATAGCGTATAACGGAACATACAAAAAAGAAAGCCGACAATAAAGGAAAAAAATGGTCTCCAGTCGAGTAAAATAAGATCGAAAGGATTATTTCAAAAGGCTTTGTCACTAAAGTCCACTAGAAGCAAAGAACTGAACAGGGGACCAAGCATCACTCAAAGCTTACAGTTTAAATCGAAAAACATCAATAACATTCCCTTCTGCTTTTACTTCGAAAACCAAAAGGCAATCTAATTTTTTTGTTCATGTGATCAAAGAACTAAGACCATCATCAGACGGTACCTACAGGATTCTGGACACATAACCCATCAATCATCAACAGCCAACAGTCATCTCTCTTTTGATATATTTGATTGTTTCGCAAATGATGCTCGAATTCGTAAATAGAATACAAGATTAACAAAAACTGATTAGGTAAAAAAAAAAAACCAATATATTGTCAAGGTAGTGCCAATGTCTAACCAGATAGGTGGCGCAGACCATTGCTCCCAACATCAGTGTCAGACAACTCCAAACATTTCAAACGGTGGAGAGCTGAAACATTAGCAGAAATTTTTAGCAATTAATTGGCACAAAAAAGGTAAAGTAGATAAAAGAAGCCATAGGGCACACAGGGACAGAACTATGCGCGGATAAATGTGTTGTTAAAGGCGAGGTACTACGCTACACGAAGGAACACTGTCGAATCAGGTATGAAGCTTACAGTTAAATCATAGGAGGAGGGGTATCAAATTTTGATGAACCATCTAAAATGCTACCCTTTATACCAAACTGCACTGAGGTAATGATATTTTTGGCATAAATAAGATGGAAAATAAAAAAGGAACAAAAGGAACCCGGTTTCTTTATAATCGCGTTTGTTTTAAGTGTTCTGTTTTCGAAAATTGTGTTTGTTTCCTCCCAGTTTCTTTATGATCGTTTTCATTTCTCTTAAGAACAAATTTGAATTCCTATCCTGCTTCCAACAACAAAATCAAGTTCCTGAAAACTGAAGTATTTCAGTTTCAAAAACTTGGTTTGGATTTTGAAAACTTTGAAAAAGAAATAGATAACACAACAAAGAAGTAATAGGTGAAAGTAGCGTCTATAAACTCTGTTTCAAAAACCAACAAATGGCCCAGCAAACTAGAGGTCAGGTGTTCGTAGCTACAGGATAGTAAGGAAGATTTAGTAATAGGTGAAAGTAGCGTCTATAAACTCTGTTTCAAAAACCAACAAATGGCCCAGCAAACTAGAGGTCAGGTGTTCGTAGCTACAGGATAGTAAGGAAGATTTAGTAATAGGTGAAAGTAGCGTCTATAAACTCTGTTTCAAAAACCAACAAATGGCCCAGCAAACTAGAGGTCAGGTGTTCGTAGCTACAGGATATTAAGGAAGATTTAACTACAGTTTTCGTAACATGGTCAAACAAGAATAGAGAGTAAACAAAATTGCAACAACATCAAAGAGAGATGTTAGAAGTTTAAATGTAAACCTTTCAAGCTAACCAAGCCATTATCCCCAATCTTGCATGAATCCAAGTTCAAGCTCTCCAAATTCGTCAGACCTGTTTTGTTTAAAATTTCATAAATTAAAAAATATATATGTAACTAAATTTATAAAGAAAAATGACTCAGCTCAGGAGATTATTATGCAATTTCATTTATTGGTAAATACTTCATGAGCTTTATGAACTTAAAATCATCATAACATTGTAAACTTGTTGAGCAGAAAATAAAATTTTAATTACGAACAACGTCTGGTGAATATCAGTGGCAGGGCGCTGATGGGCAGACAGCTACCCTTGCAGCTTCATTGGCATTAAGAAAATATAAAATGAGGTTTTAAAAGGGATTCAAAAAGGATTTCAGAAGCTAAACCAACCTTTCAAGTGGACCAAACAATCATCTGTTATGTCATTGAACCCCAAGTTCAATATTCTCAAGGCCCCAAGCCCTGTAGAAAAAGTAGTCCCTCATGAGTACGACCACTCCCACACGAGCATGAGAGAAGAGGTAGAATACTAAAACGAACGAGGATGAGCAATTTCATGAAATGAATCTGGTTGAAACTTACTAGAAAAATTCTCGCTTCCATCATCAGTTATAAGACATCTGCTAAGATTCAAATATTGAAGGGCACCAAGAGCTGAGCAAAAGGGCACCCAAGTTCAGTATGGTATGATAAACTGAATATAAATACATATTTTGGCCTCTTCCAATTTTGAAAAAAAGTTCCAAATGAAGAATGCAGTGTCTATTATTGACCGTATGTTGTGTAAACACTTGAAAAAGAGACCGATTAAATTACTAGCACCCTGAAAAGGATAAACAGGTGTCGAGAATAATAACCTGAGAGAGTGTTTAAACAAGCAGCTGTAACTGGACAACCCTCTAAGTTCAGTAGTGAAAGTTCGTGCAGTCCTGCAATGCAAAGAAGACATAATCGACACCGTCAATTATAGAAGCAAAGTCATAAGGTCAAGCAAAACAAAGATTATGGATAACCTGCTACATAAAACATTGGGAAATAGATAATATGCATGATATAAATCAAAAGGAATCGAACATGGGATAAGCATATGTCAACGCTATAAAACCTCGAGCTCTGTTAGCTTCCCTAGCAGCCCTAAAAAAATACAACCTGAACACTATGGATAAAGAAACACCCTTATATTGAGCATTCGAATAAAAATAAATGGGCAACGGTAACTCCTACCTCCCAAGTATGTAATACCAGTATCGGTAACCTTACTGCATGAAATTTGTAATCCTTTCAAGTTTGTTAGCCCTGACATGTAAAAGAAATAATCAGTTACAAAACGAAAATATGTACACGAAAAGGTTAGCAGATGATTTTAATCATAAAATAACACCACATTCAACCAAAGTTACTTTAAAGGTAGACAAACTGAAAAAAATAATAACTCAATAGCATTTTTTTTCTTCTATGAGAAAGAAATAGAACCGTATATGAAATATCTACAACACATAATAGAGAATAAATCCTGGGAAAGTATAATTACCAGAGAGAGGCTTCATATCAGAATCTGTGATGCAATTACACCATTTGATATTGAGAGATTCTAACTTTGTTAATCCTGAGAAAGTGTAAATATCAAAATTATAAGTCTCCGTTTCCACTAATTTTCTATAGCTTAAAAGAACCTTCATTAAGAATAATGCAAGCATTAGAGATGCTATGAACAAATATTTGAACAGCTTCCCTCAAGTATTAAAACAGCTCCACTTCACTAATATAAATAATAAAGCACATTTCTGTGTAAGCCCCAATTAGGAATAATCAAGTATTATAACAAACAAGTCGCTAAATGAATGTTTAAGGTTCTCTTTTAGCAGATAAATAGATAATAAAAAAGCTTGGACGATTACAAAGCTTATTTCCTGGGGACTACATTCTACTTGAAGCTAAAGCAATCTGGACATGGATACAATTTTTGTCCGGCAAAAAAAAAAAATTCAAGAAGTAGAAAGTACCTTGGAGATGAACAAGGCCACCATGAATGCCAGGACATTTCTCTAGATCCAATCTGATCAAATTAACAAGATGAGCAAAGACACTCATCCCTTGAGCGGTAATTTCATTGTTTTTCCTAAAACTCAAACTTGTCAACCTTGAGAAGCCTGAAAGATTTACTCATCATGGTTAAACAAAGTAAAAAAAGACCCTCACTCTCCATGCACCAAAACGAGAATCAGATTGAAAATAATTGGATATATACCTCCGATATGCGCCAGTCCTTGATCTGATATTTGTTCACAGAAGTTCAAATCTAAGGATTGGAGATTTGAGCAATTCCTGAGGTGCATCAATCCATCATCGGATACATCTGAACCAGAAATATCCACAGAAAGTACAGAAGATCCTTGTGAGGAGATGATATCCATCCAAGCATCATTCACCCCTGAATATTCTCCAAAGTGAAAATCCTGAAAGTACACAGTATATTCCTTACATTATACATTTATAGCAATTCAATTGGTTCAAAAGAAACTTCGAAAATACTACTAGATTGATACCAACTAATGAAACAGTTGACTCTCAGTTACCTGGAGAGCACAATTCCGAAAAGCTTCAATTGAAAGATCAGTTAGACGCTGGGAATACACCAACTCATTGAGGATCAGCTGACTAATATCCCTCGGGAACATCTCAAAGCTATCATATTGATCTATATCCTATTATCCAAAGAAACACAAAGAAATTAGCCATGATATACAAAAACAACCACTACATAAACACCAGAAAACATTAACCTCACACAAAAAGGTAGTGAAAATGGTGTACCTTGCATATTCTCTGGATGCACAAGTTCATAAGAGAACAGCATTTGGCTCTTCCAGGATCGATATCTACAAAAGGACGAGAAAATGATGTTGCCAACCATTTGGAACTCCCACTTTTGCAATATTTTCCAGATACTCCTCTAGGGAAACTATCTTCATTATCCAGCTGGTCTCTCTTCCTAGAACAAGCTCCCCCCATCGAGAAGATATCCCGTAATCAATATATGTCATAAAAACGTCAACAGAACACAATTGTTGCCATGCAATAACCAAAAAGAACAAATGCACGTAACTTCGCCCTGCCAGAATAGAGCATAGCAATAATCTCAACAACACGTCCAAGCATAAATATCAGAAAGCACAATAGATTGTAACTTGATGAACTTCTTATGATTATGCTCATCTGACATTTCTAAACATGATTTCTTGAAGTCAGCCATGTCAGTTCTCGATACTTTCAAACTAACAACATCTCATGGACTATTCTTCATCGAAATGGAAAAAACATACTGAAATTTCACATGATCAATCTCACTCTGTAGCAAGAGTGAAGAACAAAAAACACTTGAATGAGTAAAATCAAATAAGAACATGAAAAAACATTCAAACATGGAATTAAAACACGAGAAAACCCCTGATCGCACCACTTAAAATGCAAAATCCCTCGTTTTAGAGACGATCAAACGACTGAAGAACATCATCAAGCTCATAAAAATCACTTTAGCCCTTCATCGTTGATCAAAACTCCTCCAAACCACCAAGGAAATATTAAAATTTTCTAAAAGAAAATACAACTGATCAACAGGAAAAAGAAAAAAAGAAACAAACTATCATCAACAGAAAAAAGAAAAGAACAGAACGACGATCATACCTCAACATGATCAGACTGAATACATTAACCGAAAAGGGAAAAAAAAAACGATTCCGAGAAGGAGGAGGCTAAGAAATGAATGAAAAAGAAAAAGAAAAAGAAAAATCAAACGCAGTCTTCAGCGCAAATGGATTTTTTTTCTTTCTTTTTTCTGTTTTTTCTTCTTCGGAAGTGGAGAGCTGCAATTAGACGAAGAACAAGAGTGAAGAAGGGTCCGGAAATAATAGAAAGAAAGTATGACGTGTCACAAGCCGAACCAGACTCCAAAGCAACAGATGTTTGACACGTGTAGTCTTGGGAGAGATGGTGGCTCGCCGTTAGGTGTGGCTTCGCTTGATGAGATAAGAAGGCGGGGTGTGGGTCCCACTTAGGGGTTTAGCTAATATCTATTTTAGTTTATTTTAATTTTCATATTAAAAAAAATGTTTTCCTTTCTTGGATAATTGATATGATTTATTTATTTTCTTTTTACTAATTAATTTGATTTTTTTTTATTTTAGTTTTTTAATCCATTTCTATTATCATAATTTCAGGACAATATTAAAAATTTCAAAATATTGTGATATATTTGTCAAAGATTGGTAAATTTATTTTACATTAAAAAAAAATAATAATAATAATTTTATAATATTCTGTGTACGAATATAGAAAATAATTTTATTTTATTTTCTGTTGAAACATATCTTTCTTAATACATTAATACTATTTAAGTGAATAATAGAAATAGATAATTTAAAATGTGAAAACGACGTGGTCAAGTTATTTTGGACCAAATATCATAATTGACAAGAAGAGATGTATTTGCAATTGTGGGGCTTACAAATATTCAACTTTATGGTTATGTGTACGGTTTAGTCTTCTATTTATTTATTTATTATTATTTTGTTTTTAATCTTCATTATTATTTAATCTAGAGGTTAGGGTACTAGGGTCCAACGGGATCACGGTTAGGGTTCCACTAGAATCCAACAGGATTGGGGCTCGGGTCCAACGGTTAGGGTCCCACTAAAATCTAACAGGATTGGGGCTCGGGTCCAACGGGATAAGAATTAGAGTCTTGCTAGGATCCAACAAGNTTCTTGGATAATTGATATGATTTATTTATTTTCTTTTTACTAATTAATTTGATTTTTTTTTATTTTAGTTTTTTAATCCATTTCTATTATCATAATTTCAGGACAATATTAAAAATTTCAAAATATTGTGATATATTTGTCAAAGATTGGTAAATTTATTTTACATTAAAAAAAAATAATAATAATAATTTTATAATATTCTGTGTACGAATATAGAAAATAATTTTATTTTATTTTCTGTTGAAACATATCTTTCTTAATACATTAATACTATTTAAGTGAATAATAGAAATAGATAATTTAAAATGTGAAAACGACGTGGTCAAGTTATTTTGGACCAAATATCATAATTGACAAGAAGAGATGTATTTGCAATTGTGGGGCTTACAAATATTCAACTTTATGGTTATGTGTACGGTTTAGTCTTCTATTTATTTATTTATTATTATTTTGTTTTTAATCTTCATTATTATTTAATCTAGAGGTTAGGGTACTAGGGTCCAACGGGATCACGGTTAGGGTTCCACTAGAATCCAACAGGATTGGGGCTCGGGTCCAACGGTTAGGGTCCCACTAAAATCTAACAGGATTGGGGCTCGGGTCCAACGGGATAAGAATTAGAGTCTTGCTAGGATCCAACAAGGTTAGGGTTGAGGTACTGTTTAATAGTACCGACTCAATTAGAGAAATTTTATTTAAATAAAGAACGGAAGAGAAAGTGTAAATAGAGAATAAAAGAGAAAGCGTAGATTTGAAATTTATTCGGTGAAAGAGAAGGTGTACATTTGAAATTAAAATTTGGTTAAGTAGATAGGTAAAATTAAGAACAAAATTTATAATTTAACCAAAATAATATTTTATAAAAATAAATCTAATTAATTATTTTTATCAAATTGGAAAATTATAATAGAAATTAGGAATCAAGAATTGGGGAAGGTCAAGTTAAATTACTAATAGCTGATAGACGGTTTTGCAGTCAGAATTTCAGAAGACTCTGTTGGTTGTTTCCTTCCGCCCACCGCTGCCGTTTTTCTCGTCGGTGACCCTCCACCGACCAATCTCCCTTCTGTGTGTCAGTACTTTTTGCTAGTCTCGATCATCCCTATCACTCTCTCCATTTGGTTCTTATTCGAATCCTGACAACGAAGAAGTAGAGGAGTGATCTACCTCCCGTGGAACAGGTTCGAGTAAATTGTAGTTTTTTTTTTTTTTTGCCTTTTGATAATGTTTGTGGGTTCTTTATGTTGAATCACTTGTCGACTAAGTTCTTCGGTTCATATATTTCACTCTAAATCTGTCTCTGGGTGATTCGAGAATGGGATTGTATTTCGAACCCTAATCGGGAGAATCTAATTCGAGAGTCTTGTTATTGTTGTTATCTGCATTTGAGGTTTTTTTGTTTGGCTACTTGTAATTATTATCTGCGTGTAATATGAAATCTAATGGTTTCTAGGGTTAGCTGCGAAGTGTCTAGGGATTGGATTTATGATTGTCTTTTGATTATTTTTGGGCGCAGAGAGGGGATTCTATGATGGATGTAGTAATGAAGGACGAAAAAAGCATGGAAGAAGAAGAGGATTATGTTGAATATGTTCCCGTGGCAAAGCGTAGAGCAATGGAAGCTCAAAAGATTCTTATGCGCAAGGGCAAGGCTTCTGCTCTTGAGGAAGAGCTGGAGAAATCAAGACTTGCTGAAGCTAAACCTAGTCTCCTTGTAAAAGCGTCTCAGATGAAGCGTGACCAGCCAGAAGTTAGTCCAACTGAGCAGATTGTTCAGCAAGAGAAGGAGATGATTGAGCACTTATCTGATCGTAAGACTCTGATGTCGGTTCGAGAATTAGCAAAAGGAATTACTTACACAGAGCCATTATTAACTGGATGGAAGCCACCATTGCCTATCAGGAGGATGCCGAGAAAGGCGTGTGATTTGATTCGCAAACAATGGCACATTATAGTTGATGGTGACGATATTCCACCACCAATTAAAAATTTCAAGGACATGAGACTCCCAGAACCAGTTTTGAAGAAGTTGAAAGAAAAGGGAATTGTGCAGCCTACTCCCATTCAGGTCCAAGGTTTACCGGTGATTTTATCTGGTCGAGATATGATTGGGATTGCATTTACGGGTTCGGGAAAGACCCTAGTTTTTGTTCTTCCTTTGATAATGATTGCACTACAAGAAGAGGTCATGATGCCAATTGTTTCTGGAGAAGGGCCTTTTGGTTTGATTATTTGTCCTTCAAGAGAGCTTGCTAGACAGACCTACGAAGTGGTGGAACAATTTTTAATTCCCATGAAGGAGGCTGGATATCCTGAACTAAGGCCTTTACTCTGTATAGGTGGTGTGGATATGAGATCACAAATAGAGATTGTGAAGAAGGGTGTTCATATTGTTGTTGCAACCCCTGGGAGGTTGAAGGACATGCTGGCAAAAAAGAAAATGAACCTTGACAATTGCAGGTAAATTATTTCTTCCGTTTCTATTACATCATTTGGGTTAGACTCTCTGAAAATGAATTTGAAATGGACTAGCCAACGTATGATAGCAAGTAGCAATGTAACTTACAACGTAACTTATCGATAATATTTCTCTCGTGTGGAAACCGTCAATTGTTTGGCAAAGAAATCCATGCTTGCTTCCGTCCTCACTATAAACCTTTTTTGTATGGTTATTTTTGTAGATGATTTTGTTGTTACACATCAACTTGTTTCCCATGACTTATTTTAGCTGATGCAAACTGATGATTACTTTACGTTCTCAATTTAGTTTTCCTCTTGGTTGAAAATAATGATACAAATGCTGCTATTGTCATAGGTATCTTACCTTAGATGAGGCCGATAGATTGGTGGATCTGGGTTTTGAGGACGATATAAGGGAAGTTTTCGATCATTTCAAGGCGCAACGCCAAACTCTCTTATTTTCTGCCACAATGCCTACCAAAATTCAAAATTTTGCAAGAAGTGCCCTGGTAAAGCCTGTAACTGTTAACGTGGGAAGAGCTGGAGCTGCAAATCTTGATGTTATCCAGGAGGTCGAGTACGTGAAACAAGAGGCAAAAATTGTTTACTTGCTTGAGTGCCTGCAGAAAACTCCACCTCCAGTTTTGATATTTTGTGAGAATAAAGCCGACGTCGATGACATTCATGAGTACCTTCTCTTGAAAGGTGTTGAAGCAGTGGCAATTCATGGAGGAAAAGATCAGGAAGAGAGAGAGTATGCTATATCATCCTTCAAGGCGAGCAAGAAAGATGTATTAGTTGCTACTGATGTTGCATCAAAGGGTTTAGATTTTCCAGACATTCAGCACGTTATCAATTACGATATGCCAGCTGAAATCGAGAACTATGTCCATAGGATAGGACGAACTGGACGGTGTGGAAAGACAGGAATTGCAACAACTTTCATAAACAAGAATCAAAGCGAAACAACTCTCCTTGATTTGAAGCACCTTCTGCAAGAAGCAAAACAGAGGATTCCACCAGTGTTGGCTGAGCTAAACGATCCAATGGAGGATGTCGAAGCGATCACCAATGCCAGCGGAGTCAAGGGTTGCGCTTATTGTGGCGGTCTTGGTCACCGTATCCGTGACTGCCCCAAATTAGAACACCAGAAAAGCATGGCAATTGCAAGTTCTAGAAGAGATTATTTTGGATCAGGTGGTTACAGAGGAGAAATTTGAGAAAGCTAAGAACAGAATGGATATTTTTGTTTGGTTTCCCATTTACTCTCCACGGATTGTACCTGTACAAACTGATAAGTTATTATGGTTATAATGTTCCAATGAAATCATGCAGTTTACTTGGTCGATGTCAATACGTTCTTTTGTCTGCGTTGATTTTATCTCAGTGACAATGACAATCAGTGTTATTTATCTTTGCAACAGGACATCATTAATTGACATTATTGACACTGTTTCTTACAAATATAGATAAGGAAAGGATTGTCTGTGAGTATAAACTATTACAGATTTCTGTAACAGATGAAGAGAAACAAATGTATGCACTCTGGTCTAAGTTCAGAATAGAACATCAAGCTTCACGGTTTGCAGTCGAGACTCGTCGAGTTCAACTTTTTTTCTGAGAGTAAATTGGAAGGCTTAGCCTAACAGATCAATAGCTAGCTAGTCCACTGGAACTTCTACATCCATTTTTATGCCTGAATTACCAAGAACCTGCAAGAAAATTATGAAGTCGTCCAGCGTTATAAGTACCTTAATGAAGTCGTTACGACATCGTTCAGTGTTAAAAAACTACTACTCGTGAAAAGCTAGTACCTTAATGAAGTCGTCCAGCGTTAAATGAGAGTTTCTGGTATAGCCTGCTTCTAGTAATAGTTGGCACAAGACTTGCTGCAAGGAAAGAGACAAAGGTAAGATAAATTCTTATACTCCTGATTGATCAGTGATCTAGCAGGACATTTTGTTTATGAAGGTGAAAGAAACAATATGAACACAAAGCAAAAGAAACATATTTGAAATGTTCCTTTCGAGCTGCGTAAATGCTCGTGTTATCTGTGCACAACCAGCATATCATCATTCATCCAGAAATGAACTTCGTTTTTAGTCGATTACTCGATACACCGATAATTGAATGGATTGATGTTTCAGAGGCTTTATTTGCTATGTATCACACTAAATAAATCACACTGCATTCTCAGATAACAATAAGTTGGAGAGGGAGTAAGGGAAGGAAGAAGCCATGCCTCTCTCTGCTTGTTGGAGATGAATGGACCCGACAAATCCCGGAGTACTTCAATGATATCATCGAACGACACCTTGCCATTGCTGTCTGCATCGTATACCTTGAAAATAACTAAAATGAAGACATAGTAGCAACAATTAGTAAGGAATAACAACTGTCTCAAACCGAGTTTTGTGCAGTGACTGAACTCTTGATAGATTGTTTCAAAGCCATGATAGTTGAAGTAGATATCATGGTAAAAGTTTCTCCATATTAAGTCATCAAACTTATAATCCATGACATCTCGGTTATTTGAGTGACAACTTGTAACTGCCCAAACCCACCGCTAGCAGATATTGTTTTCTTTGGAATTTCCTTTTTAGGCTTCCCCTCAAGGTTTTTAAAACGCGTCTAATAGGGAGAGGTTTCCACACCCTTATAAAGAATTTTTTGTTCTCCTCCTCAACCGATGTGGGATCTCACAATCCACCCTCCCTCGGGGCCCAGCGTCCTCGCTAGCACTCATTTCGATGTGGGACCCCCCAATCCACCCCCTTCGAGGCTCAACGTCCTTGCTGGCACACCGTCTCATGTCCACCCCTTTGGAGCTCAGCCTCCTCGCTGACACATCGCCTGGTGTCTGACTCTAATACCATTTATAACAGCCCAAGCCCACTGCTAGCAAACATTGTCCTCTTTCGGCTTTCTCTTTCAGGCTTCCCCTCAAAGTTTTTAAAACATGTCTGCTAGGGAGAAGTTTCCACACCCTTATAAAGAATGTTTCGCTCTCCTCCCCAACCGACGTGGGATCTCACACAACTTATGCCAGCGCATCCTAGATATCATGAATTATAACTTATACGATACTGAGACGAATTGCCACCATTAATTGAGAGGGGAATGACGAAAACGTTTTCCCCTTCCTTTATAACATTATTGACCATATTATCAAGGGATCTCTGACATTTTAAAATGAACAAACCAGGAGAAAACAGCAGAAACACAAGCACTTACATTCAATCTTATGGTGCATACTAGCTTTAGCACTGAATACAGACAAGAAAGCCACAAAATCCTTAAAATTCAAACCATCAACCATCTTGAGCAGCCGCTGAAGAACACAGTAAAACAAAAGACACCACTGATATAACCAACGCACAAGAAGCACACAAAAACAGATTCAAGTTCAAAGTTGAATGATGAACCAAGAAAAAGAAACCTGAGAAAGTGGATTCATAGCAAATTCAGGAACTGAGAGGAACTCATCAGCTGAAATAAACCCCTTAGCATTTCTATCAAGTTGGCAGAATCTCTGATATAAGGACACTATTTCCTGTTGGGAGACTGTCATAAACAGAGCAAAAACCAACAGAAAGTAACCCAAAATCAACCACGAACAAGAACAAATGAAGAAATCAATCTAAAACAAGTATGAATCAACCCACAAAGTTTGTCGCAGTGTTCTTGAACTTCTTCAATATCATACTGAGTAAGCATCGATGAGGCATTCCCCATGAATTCTCTATCCAAATGCCCAATTTCTACACAAACCCCATAAAACCCATCATTCAAATCAATCTTCAAACACAGAAACAGTATAAACACTCCCAAATTTGATGGGTAAACTGAAATTAGAACAAATGGGTAAAAGGGAAATAAGGGCAAACCTGAAAACCGAAGCTGATCAGATGATAATGGGCAATATCCAAATTGGGGTTTCTTTTTAGAACCAACGGAGCTGCGGCTTTCACATTGACATCATCGAGACTCTAAAAATCAGAGATGAGTTTTTCTTTTGCCCTTTCTTTGGTGTTGTCGAAGGCGACGAAGATCAAACCCCTTAATCCTGTTCTAAATTGAGCGTAGAATTTGAGTATTTTTGTTATGAGTCGTAAAATTTACTGAAATTAATTGATTTTTATGATCGGAATGAACCTTCAATGCTCTTTTGAGTCGTGATGATGTAAGGTTTGGTGAGGAATAAATTATGATGACTTATATTTTTAGCTCAACTGTTTTAATTCTTACGTGAATCTCTTCTCTAAGAAATTACTTTAAATGTAGTTTTACATTTTTTTTTTCTTTTATTCATTGATCAAATTATTGTGTGGTAAATATTTTACCGAGCTCAAAAGCTAAATATTCTAGAACTTGAAAATTTTCAATCAAAACCCGTTATAAAATAAAATTTGAGTCATATATTTAAATTCTAGTTAGAAATTGATGTTCCCGAGAATGATAAACTTCAATAAGAAATTAATATTTATGGTCAAAATGAAGAATCTCGTCCACAAAATGATGAATTTCGATAATCTATTAAATATAAAATTCAAAATTTATAAACGCTAAATTGAAAGTTTAGAAGCACAAATATTGGTGAGTTTCCGTACATATTGATTCATTATCGATTGAACGGGAAATGCTTGCTTCTATCTTTCTCTCCGAGCTATGAACTATGGTTGTCTAGTTGTATGACATCCCCGAGGAGTAAAGGGATACGTGGAACAAGAGGGAGGGCAGAATGGATCATCAATCAAAGGTGGAAATTGACTTCAATTGGAACACTTTCTTTTCCATAGAGATTGCATACCTGGATTTATCACTTCATGGTAGAGAATACGGGGGATGAACGATGATCAACCTACCTCAGTTTTGTATCGGGTTACCCTCTAATATTTGCTCATTCAAATTCTTAGTCATTATACAATCTCTCTTTTCTTTATTTTTTTCGAGTAGCTAACCAGCAAAAACGTTGACCTCGAAAAATTATGTGCATCCAACATTTTCTCATTTTGATAGTCATTATAATCATTTCTGTACGTTGATGGGAAAATTTTCAACGGCCTAAAGATTATTTAACCATTCCTAAACAAGAGTGAATGAATCAGTCGTGTTATATTATAAAACACTAAACAAAATGAGCTAAGAGGAACGAAAGTTGAATGACCTCGATAGAGAATTATTTATAATTACATTGTATGTCTTAATTATTATTGACTCTCTAATAAACAATTCGTTTACGGTACAATTTTAACCTAAGTCTTTTTTAGACCTGTGAGAGTGTTGGACCTCACTGTTCAAACCCTAAAACAATAATTAAGAAAACTACTCATCTTTTTACTTTATATCCTATGAGTCGCCAACTCATTCTTCAACAGACACGCGGTTAGAGTCCTAGTCTTCTCCCACTGCTTGGAAGCTTACGGTTTCATATTCTATTTCACTCCCCGATGGGGGTTCTTTTCACCCTTCCCTCACGGTACTACTTCACTATCGGTCACCCAGGAGTANTACTACTTCACTATCGGTCACCGAGGAGTACTTAGCCTTGCAAAGTGGTCCTTGTTGATTCACACGGGATTCCACGTGTCCCATGCTACTCGACTTAGAGCGCAAGCTAGTAATGCTTTCAGCTACTGGACTCTCGCCATCTAGGGTGCAACACTCCACCGCTTCAGCTAGTAGCACGACGCTTGTATTGCTCTCCCACAACCCCGTTTTTACGGTTTAGGCTGCTCCCATTTGGAAAGAAGTGAATTCCACCTCCTGAAATTTATGTTCCAAACTTTCTGAATGGCATACGTCTCCAAAATAATAGGTTTATCGAATCATTTACCAAAGTTACTGTTCTGATTATAATTAGTTGAAAATTAAGATTGAGTAACATATTAAATTAACTAATTAATTTTAATAATATTTTACAAATTTATAATTGTAAATAATTAATAGGGTGGTTGAGTTAAAAAGAGTTAATTATAAATTTTATAGTTTAAAAATTAAATATTATTTATTTATTTTACTACTACCAATTTAAAATACATTTATCTCAATTTACTGTCATCTTCTCCTAATTTCTTGATAAACAAAAAAAATAATAATAATAAAATAACAAAAAGAAAACTATAGAAACCATGAACATAATACAACTTTTAAATTATTTTTAAACATAATAACTTTAAATTTGTATGTACTAGATCGACGGGTAGCGTGCAATTTTATCTATTTTAAAGATGACATCCTTTTTCAACAAATAAATTTACCCACGTGAAAGTCAAGTGAGATTTGTCCAACATCAATAACAAAAATAATAAAGTAAATGGTGGTTGGTCGTCTTGACATTTCTTCTCCCCAAAACATAAATGAAGACTGTGTCGTTAATAAATAGAAGAAATATTTTTTATTTACGTAGAAAAATGTAAATTTGTGACAAGTACTACATCAACGGTGTGTTAGTAGCGTGCAGTTTTGTCTATTTTGCAGATCACTTCAAGTCAAGTGAGATTGTGTCGTTGGTAAACAAAAGAAATATTTTTCATTCATTAATTATTTTTATTTCGGTAGAAAACTCGTGAATTTATTTTATTGAATATTTAAATTTGCGACAAGTATAAGATCAGTGGTGTGTCGGTGGCGTGTAGTTTTGTCTATCTTACGGATCACTTTATTTTTTTAATAAATAAATTGAAGTACGAGAAAGTCAAATGAGATTTATCGGACATCATTAATAGTTAAACATGGTCCACTTCACCATGGATTTGGGTTCTTCGAGCCACTTTCCTTTGAAAAGGCATCCAACCACACCGCACCAGCCACCAGGACCCGAAGCCACCACTTTTTGACTTTTTCACGGTCCAAATCGGTCCTTTTGTTTTTTTCTTTTTCTTTTTTCCTTAAAAATAATAAAAAAAGAAAACCCTGGTGGGCCATCCTCAATCCTCAGCCATCCGATTAAGATACCCGATCTAGAAGATAAGGCATCGTTTGGGCAGATGTTCCTTTCGTGGGTCAGGGTCACTCCATATTCAGGTACTGCCCTTTTTTTTAATGGGTATTATTGTAATATCACCATTTTATTTTTTTATTCTTTTTCAAATTTTTTATTTAAATTTATTTCCCACGTATTTAATGTCTTTTTAAATTAATTAAAATGGTTAGACATCAAATTGAATTTGAATTCTAATTTTTTTTTTAAAAAAAGTACAAAATTTATTACACAAAATTAAATGGTTAGGATTAAACTTATTAAATGTTATTTATTTATTTATTAAACTCTAATTTTTAATACCTTATCATTCTCTTCACGCAACCATAAAGAAAAAGGAAATGGGAATTTGAAGGACTCTACCAATCTTACTCAAAACAAAAGCGTTTTGATTGAAATTGAGAATACTCTTTTTGCTTTTACGCTATAATGTGTTTTTTTTAGTGTTTGTGTAAATAAAACGTACACGGGAGAGTAGACTTCAGAAGAAAGTTAATAATTCATACCTAAATTTCAACTCAGCTCCAGTTTCGTTGTTGTTGTGGTATCAAACTCAAACTGAGAAATAAAAAGAGATATCGAGAGGACGAGGTATTTACACTTAAGGTTACGTCTATAATTTTTACTTTTTCTTTCTAGACTCTTTATAAAGTAATGATAATGCACGGTTGACTTGTGTATGTTGTTTGGAATTTCCGTGCTCCAAGTTGACCCTTTCATCACCAATCCATTTCATTGAGACAAAGAGTCCACTCCAGAACCTCAATTTTCAATGCTACTTTCTACTCGTTCATTCATTGTGTCTATGACAGTCCCACATTGGTAGGGGAGGAGAACGAAAAACTCTTTATAAGAGTTTGAGACACGTTTTAAAGCCTTGAGGAAAACCCGAAAGAGAAAGCCCAAAAAGAAGACAATATCGATTAGCAGTGGGCTTGAGCCTTTACCAATGGAATCAGAGCTCGGCACGGCACAATGTCTACCAAGTTGAGAGATTTGAATATTTTAACCTTTTTTTTAGCTCAATAACACGTCAAGTTGAGAGATTTCAATATTTTAACGTGTTAATTATGGATGGATTATCGGCAAGTTGCAAGAATGTCAAAGAACCGAACCAAATGTTATCCACCAACACAATAACTTAATTAGCTGATTGACTTTGTAAGGAACCTTTTTCTTTTTCCTCTGTTTTTTTTTTCCTTTTTTTCATTTGATTGAAGAAGCTTCATTGCAAGATCATTCCCATTCCATCAATCAATGAGTCAACGACACTCTAAAAAGCAATACTTTTTCAACCTTTGAAAATTCCCACTACCCAATAAAACCCCCCCACTCTCCTTCTTCCCTTCTCCATTCACTCTGTTTTCCAAAATCTCTTCCTCCAATAATGGCCGCCGCCGCCGCCACCACCGTGCATTCCTCCACCACGACCTTCGTCGAAGCCGACCCATCATCATTCCGAGCAATAGTTCAGAAGCTAACCGGAGCACCTAACGCCCCATCACCGTCGTTTCGTCTGCAGGAGCGGCGGCGGAGTAGCAAGAAGCTGGAGCTGGAGCTGAACGGCGGCGATGGTTTGACAGGGATCGGAATTGGAATCGAAATGGTATCGCCGGTGTCGACTTTGGACTTTGTAGCACGTGGGAATCCTTGTGAAGAGGAAGAGAAGGCGATCGCCGGAAAAGGGTTTTATTTGCACCCAAGTCCGATTAGCCCTCCCGGAGGATCCCAGCCGCCTCGGCTTTTGCCCCTGTTTCCTCTTTCTTCTCCTAGGGACTGTAATTTCAGAAACCATTCTGTTTCTTCTTAATTTTATACTTCCAATTATTTTGCCTCTCTCTCTCTTAAATTACATGAATTAAATTACTTTATGAAAAAAAAAAAAAATATTAACTTTCCTTTAAAGTTAAGACGGATAGGCTATGCAGACTTGTCTAGCATTATTGTGAGATGTGAAGTCAATGTCATGTTGTATTTGTCTAGTGACATATGGGCGTGAAGTCAATGTCATGTTGTATTTGTCTAGTGACATATGGGTGAGATGTAGAGTTGATGTCATTTTGTATTTGCGTGGAGGAATTTTGTTGAGAGACTATGTAGCGTGATAGATACACTTGTAAACACTTTGGTCATAGTGATTGACTACCACCCATGGATCTATGTGAATTTATTCTCTACGAATCACATAAATCTTTGTGTCTTTTCATTTAATTTATGTTTTTATGGGTATGTGAGTGCGATCGATCTTACTTCCACTTCCACTACAACAATTTGGTATCATAGTTTTTTTCATTGTGATATTTGGGTACAACCACTGGTATCAAAACATTAAAGGTTGTAGTATTACGACACAAAAAGTGGTATCACAAAACATTGAAGGTTGTGATATTACGACACAACAAATGGTATCAGAGCATTGTGGCATGACAACACAAGACAAATGCCTTCGGCAGCTGTGATTGAATTGTCTGTTCAGATCTAGAGAGTGTTGGATGAACGTGGATCAAACATATGACCTTCAGATCTTTAGTTTGACACTCTCTCAACTTTGCTATCTCCACCCCTTGTAATTTTAAATGAAAAGTGTAATGACTAACCCTAAGATTATTTGGAAACTCTATCCTGAGTAGAATATGACAATGGTGTTGCCGATAAACACATTTAATTCAAGAATTTCATCAAGGCGATCAATATGCCTATGGGTACACCAACAGGCTATAACTCTCTTTTACATAAATGTGTTAGCATAAATTTTTTGATATGAAGTACGTTAATGAGTATAAAGATTCTGACCTTAGATAACGTATCCTTTCGATAAATCTTAATTAGTCATTTATTTTTTTTAATTTTAAATGCTAAATTAAAAAAAAATGATATTTCTACTCTGTCTCCAAAAACGTCTCTAAATTAAATAATAATAATAATAATAATAATAAAATTCTTTACCATCTAACAAATATTCATGAATGGTTTGAAAGTAGCATTAGAACCTTTAGTCTCCGCACAAAAGTTCAAAAAAGTTTTTACCGTCAATATATAGACATAAACCGTTTATCTACACTTTATATATCATCTATAAACTTATTTTTTCTAAAAATTTAAGAGTATTAACGTTACTTTTAATTTCTTTTGAAAGTTTAATGATATTTTTAAAATAAAATATTAAAGTTTTTCATTAAAATAAATTAAAAAAAAATGAGGGAGGAGTATTTTTTTAATTTCTTTTTGAAAGTTTTAAGGATATTTAAAAAAAAAATATTAATTAGTTTTTATTTGTTATTTTTATAAATATTGGATTTTTAACTGTAAGAAAATTATTATTTAATTAATTTGAAGATTTATTGAGATTATGTAGATTAAAATTCAAGATTTAAAACATATATACACTAACGTGGAATAAAATAAAAATTACAAAATAAAAATATTAGCCTAATTATTATAATTTAACTTTTTATGAAAGAGTGAAAAGGGAACAAGCGCCAAGCAAAAGAGAAAACCCGCATTGTCAGTGGCTTTGGCGCGAATTTTGCAATGCTCCTTCTCGTCAAGCTCGCGTCTGGATTCCATTACCAGAGAAGTTACCGAGCGCCATAGCTTCTGCTTCAAGGTACGTTCTCTTCTCTCCCGTTCTTAAACTTCATGTCTGGTTTCCAAGAAACTAATCTACTGAAACGAAACACGATGCTAATCGATCACTTTCTGATCCATGGTGCGTTTTGAACTGATAGATTACGATTATCCTATGTTTTATCTCACATATACGTTTTTCATTCCGTTTTCGTAGCCATGTTCATATCTATGTTAAAATTTTGGGGGAATAGTATTTGGTTGATCTTTTTCTAAGCTTAAGAAGTTTCCATTCTCTTTTCGGGAATCATCTCGCATCCGTTAACTTTTCCAGTTAGGTTAGAAAGACGTTGTCGATTGAGTAATGAAGTTTAAGGCATATCTTACGGATTATGTGGTAAATCTCCTGGAGAAGAGGTTTCTACTAGCCCTAGACAAGATGTGCAAGATATGCAATCTCTATTTGACCAGAGATTATGTCATCTTCTTGCATAACCTCCTTAGTGGCGGTGGAATTCAATCAACTGCTCAGTTTTGTAAATAATCTCTGTTTGATGACCACAGAATCTCCAGCAAGAATGATGAGCGAATTGTGTTTACCGTAGACATTTCTCTTCTCCACTGTGCCGTTCGTAGTAGTGTTAGCATTGTTCTGAGTTTGGTAATGGTCCAGCAGCAAATCGCCTTCAAATTATGTTAGTGAAGAAGTTTCCTCTGAATTGCGCCCAACCAATCCCTTTCCTTACATTTGAGGTTAAACGTTAAAAGTCTTCCGAAATTCTGGATGTACCAATCTTAAAGCCCATGTCAAGAGATCAAGCTATTGAACTTCGAACTGCTCTAGATATGGCACAGGATTCGCCTCGGAAGCTTGTGCAGGTTCCTAATCTTAAGCAGTTGTACAACTTTGTGAATTGAATGAGGAATGTTGGGGATTTTCTGAATGTCACCATAAGCAAGTATGGAGATTTGCACATGCAGATTTCCACAACATTGATCACTCCTTGTGCTGAGTATCGGAAACTATTCGTCATAGGGGAACTAGCAAATGCTCCAGCTAAAGATCAAAATCTAAGTGCTCAGACTAGATCGACCAGGGCAGCATTGCGGAGAGACGTTCAATCTGTACAGGTGAGAGTGAGGCACTTTGCCAAGAGCCTTCATTATTACCTGGCCAAGCCAAATTGCACTTTCTATGGCATTGCTCCTCAGGGCGCCTGCTTGACAGTATTATTTCAGTTCTTCATTCCTGGATCTCTGACAGACTGATAAAGCAATCAGTCTACATTGCCGACTTCCCTTTCTTGACCCTGGAGCATGTTGAATTTAGATGGCCTTCTCATGCAGCCTACGATTTCAAGAGCAAATGTCAAATGGAATTTGGCCGAAGTGTACTGCTCATTTGACGATCTATGTTAGTACCGAATTAATACATCTTAAAGTTTCTGTAATCAGGCGGAAATATTTGTGTTTTTCTTTGAACATATACAAATTCTTACATCATTTCCTCGTGGAATCAAGATTTTAGAGCCTGTAAACAACCAGAAAGAGATTAGAAAGGGAGAAGGGAGGTTATTGATTTAAGAAATGAAGGCCATCAATAGTATTCTTTACACAAACATAAACCATATGTGAAATGGTGGAATATAGTTCTGTCCCTAACAGTTACTCCTCTGTCATACAACTTTGAGACCAACTTTGCCATATTGTGACAATCCATGCACATCTCACTGTGTTGAAAGACTGAATTCTCTTTATCCTTTACTATGTCAAGGAAGTTAATGGGTTTAGAGATACTTAAAACAGGGAACCATAAGTTATGTATGTGACCCTTTGCGGGTAC
>NC_036654.1:5046886-5066886 GCF_002806865.2 Cucurbita pepo subsp. pepo | reverse complement strand
AAAATATTATAGGAAAGAAGTGTCGATATAAAGCCTAAATGAATAGAAAACTAAATTATTAATAATTAGATAATTAAAAAACTAAATCATTGAATATGAATAAAAGTAATAATTAATCTTGTTATTAACTAATTTTGAAATATATCACGCCGTTGGAAGCGAGTCCAACCCGCAGAAGCTTCGAAAACGGCCCAAAAACCACGACAGAGGCAGCAAAGCCGTATCGACTCTGGGAACGATTCCAGAGCCAACCTCCTGTTTCGTGAAAAACTGGCGCGAATACGGCTCTCCGGCGACCATTTTCGCCGGAATCTCATATTTCTAGATTTGCTTCGGCTGCCGAGCAATTCGGTAACAACAAAATTGATTAGAAATGAATTTCTATGCTCATGACCTGTCTCCGTTGGATTTTAATTTTGGCCACTCCGAATCGTACGGCCAGTCATTCTCTCGCCTTCGCGCTTCGTCCGCTATTTCTTCAAATGTCTTCCTCGATGAAGACGACGACGTTTACCGTCCTAGCTGGACTGCAAGAAATAAGGAAGAAATGCCCACCGGCTGCCCCCCCAATCGCCGGCATGACGGTTCGTCGCCTCTTCCATTGGGAATGGACTGGAGCCCCCCTCCTCAGAAATGGGTATCGGATCTTTTATTGTTCTTTTCATTATTTTGGGCGTTGCGTGTTCTTGTCATAGCTTTGGAATTCTGAATTATGAGTTTTGTCCTGAATGGCCGTCCTTTTTCCATTTGGTTTTTCCTTTCATGACCATGTTCAATTTGTAAGTTGGGTGAAGTTGTTAGTTGCATTTAGTATCCCCATTACATTTCACCTTTTGGTTGCGATTAGGTCGGTGGCAATTTGAATATGATTAGAGCTGACTATCGTTTCATTAGGCTATGTATAATACTGTGGATGAAGTGATAGGAGGACATTGATCATCGTCAGTTCGCTCGTTCCCTCTAGAGTTAGTGCTTGAGTGCTTTTGGGCCTCGTTTAGCCCCTAATAAAGGTGATGTTCTACAATTGAGGAGGTACTTGTGAACTCTTCATTTCGGGATAAGAGCATAATCTTGTGGCATGCATTTAATGCTTCTTTATGGGCGTTTGACCATGCGAGCTTTTGTAATGGTCAGTTTTGTTCAACTCTTTTGGACGGAAGTTCCTTCTTGTAGGTAGTTGTGGAACTCCTTTTGTGGATTTGTTCTATATATGCCCATGTTCATTCTTTCATTCTTCTCAATGGTAGCTTGATTTATTTTCAAAAAGGAAAAAAAGTGCATAAGAAAGGATAAGGCATTTATTTAGTTGTTCATGAATTACATACTGGGTTTCTTGCAAAATACCTCTAACACTCAACCGCCCTGCTGCTTGCAAGCTAGCATGTTGTTATTAGGATGTTGATCAATACTGATCTGCTTTCATATGCCTTATGATATGATTTGGGGTTTGTGCTGTGGAAACTTCCAAAAAATGATTAATTGTCGATGGCTTGTTATAGTCAGGGCATTGAGTGTTGTTTGTTATGCCCTCTTACGGGTTTTTGGGTCAATTCTTTTGATTTGCTGTTATTTTGTACCTTTTTAGAGACGTAAGAAGTAGTTTTAACCATGGAAGATGACGTTGGTTCGACACTATGGGAATTTAACCAATGTAATGACCTGCTTTTCGAGTCTTTGAATCAGGGATTGCCACGTGGACTCAATGGTAAAAAGAGCGGTACGTTTTTTTCAAAATTGTAAAGTTGGGGACGCAAGGATTTCAAAATTCAAACACAACAGTAAAATTTGATGTAAAAGCATTTAAAGATACAAAATCACGTTCACGAAATCACATCAAAACAATTTAATCAAGAAACGACATTAAAATAATGAAGAAAAAAGACGACTCGACCTAAAGGCCTTCCTAGCAGTTGCACAGTTCCTTAAGCTATGTGCTTAGTCAGAGCCCTATAATTGGTCAATTCCTTGGCTCGGGTTCGTTTCTAGCCCTCTTAGGTTCATAAAGTTCACATACCCTATTTACTTTTATTCCAAGGGAGTAAGTCAGCCATTATTGTGTATTCGGGTTTTAGGGTGCACTTATCCGCTAGTTTCATACTTTCCAAGGTCCATCAAGTCATCGCGCTTCCTCTGCATAAGTCAGGCTGCCCTCGTATGTCTTGGGCACGAAGGTGATCTAATAGGTATGGAGGAGTCGTTGCTCGTGATAGGTGACCTCTCAACCTACCTATAACTCCATACGTGCTTACTACTCAGGACTAGCCAGAAGCTCCCCTAATGACACTTTACAATGCTCCCTATTCCTATGCCATTCCAGGCTAGAACAATGCAAGGTCGGCTCCCCACTAGGCACAACCAAAACTCCTGCAGTAGTATCTAAGCAGTAGTCGGAATCTCCCCTAATGACACTTGATAATGCTTCTTATTCTTACGTCATTCCAGGCTAGAATAGTGCAAGGCCGACTCCTTACTAGGCACAACCGGAGCTCCCTCAATAGTACCCTCTAATGTGCCACAATTCTAAGTGGGTGACATTGCGCTCCTATACGCTAAGTAGACCCTCACCAGTCAAGGTGAGTTCACGATTAGGGGTTTCGCTCCAACCATTCCTACATAGACCTAGTTGACCCATGTCATCATAATGGACCCTAAAGGTGGCTCAAGGACCAAGGAAAGGTAAAACATAGGTTAAGACTCACGAACAGGTCATACACATCCTCTAGATTACATAGCATCTAGTCCATACATAGATATTCTAACCTCCTAACATGCTTCTTGTGGCATAATTGGCATTAAATCATAAATCATAAATATCTACACATCATACTGCTAATTGAGCAAAGTACGGTAAATCATAGCATATCGTAGTCGTAACGAAACATTCAAATCAATTAGAGTCAAATTTTGCATAGTGGAAGTCCTAAAACATGCGCTCGAGCTCAATTGTCATTAAATCATACTTTAGGGCTTAGCTAATCCATTTCTCATGCTTCCTTAAAACATGCTGTGGTTCATAGGCCCTAGCCCTAGTCGGTTCCTACAAGTATTTCTTGCTTAAAAATTCAAATGGTTACTTACATGGTCGACTTTCTGGCTCAGTTCAAGAATTCAAGAATTTCAAATTCCCTAAAAATTTTCAAATATGCCCTAACTTAAGTGAAAATAAAACTGGTGAAGATTGATTGAAACTTGGAAACCAAGAAGCTTCAAATTTGTTAAGAGGTCGAGAAACTAACCGTTGACCGTATGGTCATCTTTCCAACTCGCGTGCATGCCTTTCTACTTTCCTTCCATGTTTTTTGAAAAATTCTTTTATTTATTTCTTAAAACTCCGGATGTTACAACCAACCACATGCCTGAATGGAGTATCTTGCTCTATCTATCGCTGTTTTTCTTCTCCCTCTTTCACATGCAGTTCTGCCAGAATAGAAAATTTTATTGCAGTTTTGAAATGGTAGCATTCCTTTATTTTGTTCTATGATGGTATGAACTACTTTTGGTTGAAATAGACCAGAGAGTTTCTAATCATAGTAGTAGAGATTGGCATTTATGTTGGGCCCTTGCAAGCACTCTCTATCAAATTACTTTTGCTTTTATTGTCCTTTTATATTTACTAATTGGAATGGGTTATTCTGAGCTGAGCTACTTCATTCTCAGCCGTATTTACTTATTTTATACTTTGTATTGTATTATTGAAAAGTTCATTGTTTCCTTGTTAAAAAAAGGTTGGACAGGGCACGCTGTGGCCTCATGATCCACCTACTGGATGGAGTTATTGTGTCACGATTCCTTCTTGGACGACAATTCCCAAATCAAATGGTTCAGTTCCTGTGGTGGTAATTTCCTTGTTTTCTGTTGTTAAATTATGATCTTCCTATTCTATTCAACTTTGATCTGCAGTATTCTTGTTATTATAAGGTTGTTATAGACTGCTTATATTCTTGGCTGGATTCTTATTTGTTTTTAACATGGCTGTAGTGCTCAATATTTTAAAAAAGCTTTATGTTTTCTTTCTCCTGCTCAACATTCAAATTTTACAGTTTTACACGGTTCAAGTTGGACTGCAATCCCCACAAGGTATCACCTCTACAAGAGGAATATCAAGAAGATTTAATGTGTTTCTAGAGCTATTTTACGAGGTAACTGTCATTATCTTATGCTTCTTAAAATTGTTACTGTCTTCACTATGTACTATTTATATCAATTTTAGGCGTTACTGTAATTTTTCTTCATTCATAATTTGGCAGATTCATCTTTAAGCATGCTTTGAACTTATTAGTGCTCTTCATTATCTTTTGTAGCTCAAAAGAACATTGCCCGAGAAACATTTGCCTCCAGCTCCTTCAAAAATGGTTTTGAGAATGAAAAACAGTACATTTCACGATGAAGTAAGTTGTCTCTCGTGTTTCAATTTTTCTCTATTTTTTACGTTATCGCTGAAGGTTAAAACTGTTTAATCAAGTAGGAACGATGTAATTTGTTATGATTGACAATTCTGCCTGATAATGATGACTTATCAAGTCAAGGAACTGAAAATAATCTAAAATGCCATTAATATTTTCATTGTAGCGGAGGTCTTCCTTGGAGGAATGGATGGAAAAGATTCTGTCAGACATTGACGTTTCGAGAAGTGTTCCAGTGGCAAGTTTTCTTGAACTGGAAGCTGCTGTGAGATCTTGTAGGTGTCATATGGATGCATGTTGACATGTTAAATGAAAATCTTGAGCAACCACTTATGATTTAAGTGAACATATTAGACATGTTCGATGAATGATTATTGTCTATTATTGTTGTATATCATTAACCGGCTGCTGAGTTTTTGCATTTTAATTTTTCAGTTTTCAGTGATGTTGATCACCAGACATCTGATGAGGTTTCTTCTAATAGTATCATGGTCCAACCAATTACGCTAACAAGCTCAACTGTGCCTATTGCTGCTGCTTCTTCTGTTGCCTCCAGTCCACGTGATGATATTTGTTATGGGGGACCTGAACTTGGAACTCTAAGACATGGAGATGATGAGGATGCAGAATTGGGAATGGATAAACTTGCATCGGAAAAAGCTGGAACAGACCTGGAAAATCCGGTTGTAAGATCGAACGAAGACGTTTCCATGAGACGATTGCTTGCATCAAAGGTATGTGAGATTTTGATTGTGGGTCGTTTATGTGCTTCAGTTTTATGTACTTGAAGTATCTTCATGATGTGTAAGATCCGATGCTTCAATTTTTTGGGAGTTCTAATTTTGTTTCCTGTCCATTCTGGAGACTTATAACAGCACAAGCCCACCGCTAATAGATATTGTCCACTTTGGCCTGTTACGTATCGTCGTCAGCCTCACGGTTTGAAAACACGTCTGTTAGGGAGAGGTTTCCACACCTTTATAAGGAATGCGGATCTTGAATAAAAAGCACCAGTAAGAACGTCCTAAAGAAAACATGCAATGCAATCTTTAACAAAAAGGAAAACTTTTCCCAAATGCAAATAATATGGCAGAACTTTAAAAGAAATGCCTGAAGATGAATGTAAAATTAAAATCTGAAGGGGGTCAATTGTGTGCTTTATTACTTGTTTGATCTCATTCATTTAGATTTCAAAGAGCTAATAGACTGCCTTGAAACTTTTTCAGGATGAACAGGTGCCCATGGAATCGACAATAATGTCAATTTTAGAGGAGAACAAATTTTTACTGCAAGAGTTGGATGCTTCAAGAGAACAGCTCGAGTACTTGCAAAAACAATATGAAGAGTTTGTGACGAAATCAAAGGCAGATGTTGAGTTGTTTATCAAAGAAATTAAATCTCTTCGAGATACACAGTTAGACATGAAGCAGGAGTGCAGCCAATTGACGAAGGAGAAATCAGAATTAGAGGTAAATTTCTTCTTTTTCCCTTGTAGGTTTATCAGATGTCCCACATTGGTTGGGGAAGAGAACAAAGCACCATTTATAAGGATATGAAAACCTTCCCCTAGCACACGCGTTTTAAAGCCTTGAGGGAAAGCCCGAAAGGGAAAGCCCAAAGGAGGACAATATCTGCTAGCGGTGGATCTGGGTTGTTACAAATGGTATCAGAGCTAGACACCGGACGATGTGCCAGCCTTCTCATTGTTCTCCGAAGGGGGGTAGACACGAGGCGGTGTGCTAGTAAGGACGCTGGACCCCGAAAGGGGGTGGATTTAGTGACAGTCCCACGTCGATTGGAGAAAGGAACGAGTGCTAGCGAGGACGTTGGGCCCCGGGGGTGTGGATTGTGATGTCGCACATTGGTTGAGGAGGAGAACAAAACACCATTTATAAGGGTGTGGAAACCTTTCCCTAGCAGACGCGTTTTAAAGCCTTGAGGGGAAAGCCCGAAAGGAAAAGCCCAAAGAGGACAATATCTGCTAGCTGTGGATTTGAGTCGTTACAGTTTCAATGCAGGTTTCTAGTAAGAATGATAGACACTGGATGAAGATCCCCTTGTCTAATACCTCAAGTCAGAATGATCTTACCTCTAGGCCTTCCATTGATAATGATCGAAAAGCTGACACTAGTTGGACAACCACAAATCCATTTCCTCCATCTATGACCGAAACCTTTAGCCAAAAGAAGTGCACCCGGGAAATCTCAACCCACTTTATGAAAAGCCTTCTCCAAATCTAGTTTAAGGACAACTTTTTTATGGTGCAAATTCCAGTCATCAAGAACCTCGTTAGTAACTAGGGAAGCATCCAAGATTTGTCTGTTTTCCACAATATCATTTTGTTTTCAGCAATAGTGTGAAGGACATGCTTCAATCTATTTGACAAAACACATGCAATAGTTTTATATGCACAAGGAACAAGGCTAATAGGATGATAATCAGATACTGATTTTGAATCCAGCTTCTTTGATATCAAGCTTATATAAGTTTCATTCAAGGGATCATTTGTAATACCCCAATTATAAAAAACATCGATCACAACCAAAAGGTCTTGTTGGTAGTGATCACGAGTGTTTGAAGAATTCAGAAGTAAAACCATCGGGACCCGGTGACTTACTTGATCCCAAAGAATTCACAGCTAGGAGGACCTCATCTTTGGTAAACTTCTCCAGATAATTAGCTTGCTCTTCACTTATTGGACACCAACCAAGGTTGGTAGGGAGGAAACTTGGGGTGCCCTTTGTGTATAAAGCTTGATAAAATCAGTGGATTCTTTTTCAATCTCCCTTGATGTGAATAGGCTATGCCCTTCACCTGATAACACTTCCATAATGTAACTTTTCCTCTTTCGGGCCGCCACAATGCGATGTTTTTTTCTGTTTTTTTGGTGTTTTCATCCCTTCCTGGAGCCAATAAATGGATTCTTTTGCTGTCAAATATTCAATCTATTCACGGATAGTTCTCCTGGAAATCAGCTGATCAAAGGATACTGGTCCAGCATCTTCACCACACCTACCTTTGTTCTAATGTCTATTGCCTCCGTCTTTAATCTGTTTTCTGTAGAGAGAATTTCAAACTGAAAGACAAATTGTGATTGATGTTCTTAATTAACTTATATTCCGGGCGCCTCTCTCATGCCCCACTCGGCATCTGTCTAACGTATCTTGCTACGTTTGTGGTTATTGCGGTTCCAGGAATTTCAAATGATTTTAAGCTTGATTTCGAGTATTATGTAGAATAGGGAAAATCATATGCGTAGCTTACAAATACCATAACAAATGTTTTCCAATCAATGAGAGGATTGTGACATGAAACTTTCTTAGAAAAGGACTTAGTGATCTACATTGCTGCTGCACTAGAAGATGGTTCCTACATAGATATTAAGTTTTTTCTCCGTGTATACAATGTTTATTTGCCTCTTTAATAGCATGTAGCCTTTCTTCTGTTTTGTTTAGAGGGTATTTCAAACTGAAAGACAGAGAATGGAGCAAGCCAAGATTGCTAATCAAAAGCTTCTTCATGATTGTGAAATTCTTCAATACCGTCTTCAAGACTCTAGTGTTGACTTCTTCATTGAGGAAGGAGATAAAGTAATCTTGGAAACTGCTTCGACTGCTCATGATGCTATGGATCTATTGGCGACATCTGATAATCACATTAGCCTTATTTTAGCAGAGGTGCTTTTAAAATGCATTTGATTTGGATCTCTCTCTATTGTCCCCTTTATTTTCTCTCATTCTTCGTTCATCCTGATCCTTAACACTTCAAGTTTTGGTACATACGCACAGGCGAAGCTTCGTGCACACGATGCAGATGGCACGGCTGGATCAGCCAGTCCAAATGGGGCACGTGAAGGAGCACCTGACAAAGTATTAAGAAACATACTGGCAGATATGTTCGTCGAAAATGCGCGATTACGGACACAGGTGAACTCTGTCATTCGCTGTGCTCTAAATGCAAATCCGACCCATGAGAAAGATGAAAATGAATCTCTCTTGGGAGTGTAAGAAATTGTTGTATGTATGGGCCTTCTTCTGTAGTGACAAGAACAGGGGAGCTTGCTCTTGATCAGGTAACGAAAAAGCAAGTGCTTGAATTGAATGTGTGGCTTAATTTGGTATTTGTTGGCCATTTGATGAAGTTTGATTGACATTCAACTGAAGAACATCACCACTTGTCTCTCTTGTTTCCATTGACAGTCTCTTCATGGCAAAGGGGGAAGTTCATGAACAGAAACAGAATGAAGTAAATGCTCAAATGGACGATGGGATTCTTTTGGGAGTTTTAAAATCTGAGTTTGAAAAGAAAAAAGTAGACTGTTGTTTGAAGGTTGAGTATAAATGAAGTGATGTATTTTATTTAGATCAAGTATGTGTTATAGTTCGGGTTCGATCCATTCATATATCAATTTTTAGTTTAATCCGTCACGTTTAGTAAATGTTAAATTTGTTGATGATGAACTTGTATGCCATAAAACAAAGGGGAAAAGGAATGCACCTTCGACACAAAAACTTTAAAATCATTTTAAGACATGGTTAAAATTACGCTCAAAATTACTTTCAAACATGTTTTTAATTTTTTAAAATTAACTTAGTATGAGTAGAGTAAGTTTTTAATATGATTAAATTATTTTAAATATTTTAAAATCACTCTCAAACATAGATCTCCAATCAGATTTTTTATTTTCTAAATTTACATTAATTCTTTAAATAGTATGTCGATCTAAGTTTTTAACATTCACTAACAACAAGATTAAAAGTAAAAAAAAAATTTAAAAATTTTAAATTCGATCGACTAAATTAAAACCTAAATATTATGAAATTGTAATATATATTATTTTATAGTTAAAGGTTGCAACAAGTGGCGGGGATAGCTCAGTTGGGAGAGCGTCAGACTGAAGATCTGAAGGTCGCGTGTTCGATCCACGCTCACCGCAAAATCGTTTTATTTATTCCTTTTGTTAATGGGCTGGGCTTTTTAAAACTGTGGAGGCCCAACAAGACTATACATAATTTTAGGCCCATATTAGAAGCCGCCGACAGACAAAAGGATCCGAGACCCGTTTTGACCCGTTTTGACCCGTTTTAGTCACTTCTCTTCGTCTCCTTCTGTTTCATTGTTTCTTATTAGTTAGAGGATTAGTTAGCTTTTCTTTTATGTTTCCTCTTCCTTAGAGGATTAGTTAGTTCTTTTTTTAAAAAAAAAATAGTACAAACTACTCATGCATGCAACAATATATATGTTTTTCGTGGTTAAAAAGTAGAGAACAAAATAAGAAAACGTACAGGTCATTGTCCAGCTAAAAGGTTGTCACGAGTAAGTCCATTTAGGAAACCAAAGGCTAGGATCAAGTAGCATACACCATCTTTCTAATTACCCATTTTCCAACCATCAATGGAATGAAACGAACACCAAAACGAACAAAAACCAGTAGATTGAAAAATAAAATTACCTTGATTGTGGATAAGTTTCTCCATTAGTACGATGCGTTTTGGGGAAGTAAAAAATAAAGTCATGAGAGCTTAGGATCAAAACGGACAATAAGATCGTGATTCCTAACAAATGTAAAGATGGGAGCATTCGTTGCAGCCATTAACAACAGCTTCAAAACTTCGAGTGGCCGAGACAAAGAAAAGAAGAAGATTTGAAGTGAATTATAGAATGGATTCTTTCATAAATATGAGAAGTGGGTCTGTTTAAAATTCTTGACTTTTCAATGGAAATTGACATGATTGGCTTGCCAACTTTGAATTTTGACCCACATTCTTCCCAGCTTCATAAAATATCTACATTTAATATCATTGCCCACCTCCATATAAACTAACATATAAAATAAATATAAAGTGAATGGATAAAAATAAAATATTAAATCATTTAAGATTAAAAACAAAACAAAAAATTAATATTATTAGTAATTAAGATATTATTTTTTAAAAAGATAAATGTGTACCCAAAAATCAAATGAATTAAGTCGGTTAATGACTGTGGGACCCACAGGAAAAACATCTCAATTATATACCCAAAAACATAATCCAAAGTTATAAATTATCTATTAAAAAAATATGCAAAAATAGCTTTAAATTATTTAATACTAAATGTATAGACTTGTATTTTTAAAATAATTATTTTGTAATGTTTTCTATAAAAAGAAATTATGAGACCGATATTCGAAATCATGCAATCCTTATTACAATATAATATAATGAAAATTGCAATAAAGAAAATATATATAGATAAAGTGTAAATTAAATGATTTATTTATTTATAAATAAATGACAAAATACAGCACGACACGTCGACATAAATATGGCCGTGACTGGAATGACACAGCCAAGCACTCAAATAATAACAACAAAAAGAAAATAATAAAATATAATAATTATTAAACAAGGAGAACCAGTCAAAGTAGGGAAGTATCTAGAAGAAGTTCAAAACTAGGCCAAACAATGTGGCGGAGAGAGCGGCGGCGACGGTGTTAGCGGAGGAGAACGGTGAGCCGCTGCCGCCGGGGTTCGACGCTGGACCGCCAGCGCTAGGACCCGAGCTTGGAGATGTTGCAATGGAGGTTGCAGGAGCGTTGGATCTGGTGGCGACAACATTGATTGCTAATTTTTGACCTAATTCACAGTCTTGGTTCTCCGTGCTGATGTAGTAATGCTCGCCGGGAGCGGTGAGCACGATCGTTGCGGGGCTCGAGTCGATGCTGTCGCCGATTTCGTCGTCGTCGCTACATATATCGAACGATCTCTTTGTTACTCTTTCCACATCGTGTACTTCGGGTCGGAAATTGAACACTGCAACACGACCAAATTTAAATGTTTGTAAATAAGTGATTGCTCGATAATAAGCAAGTTCTATTAAATATGACGTATTGAGCTCATAAATTACTCTCAGTAGTCATAAATTACTCCCGATTGTAATAAATTACTCTGGATCGTTTTTTCGTTGGAGACCCAGGATTCTATTTTATCATTAATTGAAATCGAACTTACCTAGAGAATCACCGACGACGAATGTCTTGCCGGCAGCCCAGTTGGTGTAGAAAGCAGCGCCGCCTTGTGGGACGGTCCATCCGACGGCGTCTCCGACGACATGGGTCACTGGAGCTGGCTTTGGGGGTGGTGGACGAGCGTTGGACGGTGGAGGCATAGGTCCAGAGGCAGCGGCTGTAACATTGATTGCTAATTTCTGACCTTGCTGGCAGTGCCTATCCTCGCTGCTAATGAAATAATACTCGCCGGGAGCGTTGAGGAAGAACCTTGCAGGGCTAACGTCGATGTCCTCGCCGATGTCATCGTCGTCGCTACATAAATCGAAGGATCTCTTCGTCACTCTAACTACATCGTCCCCGGCTGGAAAATTGAACACTGCAACAGAATTGGGTTATTGGGTGATTCACAAATTTCAATTTCAAAGCTTCAATTCAATCGGAAAAGAGCTCAGATTCTTACAGAGAGAATCGCCGACAACGAATTCCTTTCCGGTAGCCCAGTTGACGTAGAACATGTTGCCGCCCTGAGGAATGCGCCAGCCAGTAGCGTCTCCGACGACATGGGTCACGGGAGCGCGTCCGGAGGTTGGGGGAGGAGCTTTGGTAGAAGGCGGCGTTGGAGTTATCGGGGCGGCGGGGGCGGCGGTGACATTGATAGCTAACTTTTGACCTTGTTGACAGTGAGTATCCTCAGAGCTGATGAAATAATGTTCCCCTGCAGTTGTGAGACGCATGGTTGCTGGTCCAATTTCAATGGAGTCGCCGATTTCATTGTCGTCACTGCACATATCAAACGACGCTTTCGGTACTCTCGTAACATCGTCCCTATCCGTAGTGAAATTAAACACTACAACAACAAAAACCCAATTCATAATTTCATTAGTTTCTGCTAAAACAGAGGATCTTCAAGAAACAGAGGATCTTCAAGAAACAGAGGATCTTAGAGAAACAGAGGATTTTCGAGAAACAGAGCTGTAAATTCCTTACCCAAGGAATCACCGACGGTGAAAGTTTTACCAGTGGCCCATTTAGCGTAGAAATCAGCGGTAGGAGGGATTCTCCAGCCGGTGGAGTCACCGACGACATGAACGGTCTGAGCGGCGGAGTGATGAAGGAACAAAAACAGAGCAAAACCCAGAACAAGAGCGACTTTATCGGCCATTTTTAGTTCTTCCTCTGTTAATCTGCAAGCAAATATGAAGATGAAATGTGGAGAAGAGTAATGGGTATATTTATAATGAAATTGGATTGAAAAGTAAAAGAGAAGATAAGCATAAGATTGAAGTATTGTACGGTGATGCAACGAAGACGACGAGAAGCTTCGGTCACTGCCAGGGGGCAGCGCCGGTCAAAGTCTGGATATGTGCTTTAGAATGATCAACGATTGGGGGCTGCTTGTGAATGTGAAAAGGTAAATAATTTTTAAAAAATTTTATAGAATGGAAAACTAAAGTTTGGGACTAGAAGGGTTTGAATCTGTGTGGATTTTGTTTTGTTGTTCATATTAATTTTAGTTGAAAAATTGAGTCTTTTGTGAAGACTTATTTGTGTAAGCTTTTATTTTCTTTTAAATAATATGAATTGCAGAGAGTTCTAAGTTTGATTTGGTCTTTCTTTTACACTAATTGTTGTTTGATTTGTTGATGAAAAGTTTGAAAATTAAAATTATGACTTTTTTTTTCTTTTTTTCAGAACATAGTTTTATTATCTAATCAATTTGATTTTGGAGAAATTAAAATTTAGATATGACATTTGATCGACATTTCTCTCTAGTACGATTACATTATTTACTTTTTTATTCTTAGAGTAAAATTATTGTCAAGATAACCTTATGGGGTTTCATACCCTTATAAGAGAATGGGTTGGGGGCGAGTATCCTTGCAAAATGTCTCGTGTATGACTTTGATACCATTTGTAGCAGTCTAACCCCCCTTTAGGGGCCGCTGGTACACTGTCCGATATCTGGCTTTAATCCCCACTTGGGAACCAAGCGTCTTCGCTAGCACATCGTTCGGTGTCTGGCTCTTATACCATTTGTAGAAGCCCAATCTCATCACTAGTAGATAGTGTCCATTTTGACATGTTACATATCACCGCCAATTCTTTTAAGATTTTTTATTCATCCTATCTTCAAGACCAGTAGGAATCCAAGCCCATGACTAGCCGACCTTGTCTTCTTTGGACTTTCCCTTTTCTGGGTTTTTTGTTTTAAGACGTGTCTGCTATGGAGAGGCTTCCACACCCTTATAAGAAATGTTTCGATGTAAGATCTCACAAAATCACTATCATTCGGATGCAGTCTCAATTCGTTCGTGTACCTCATTTTTACTCAATGTCACATTTTTAGTTCAACAAGTGAAAATGAAAATTTAAACCTCCAACTCTCGAGATTAACTGTTCTAACTAGCTGAGCTTTACTCAAATTGTTATTTAGCGTTTTAGCTCAAATATATTTTAAGCACTAACAATTATTCTTTTGGTAATGAAAGATGTTAGGTACATTGGTTTCCGTATTCTTACAAGTAATTGTTTATAAGTCAGCACATTTATCATAAGATTTGATATCGGGTATTTAAAAAATTGATATTAAATTATGTTTTCATGACATGTGGTATGCGAATAATATTATTCATTGGGTTCATAACAAAAGTTGTAGGAAACTTCCCAAACGTTACATATTTTATATAATATGGTATACACTTTCATGTTTTTCCATTGCCACTTTTGATTTTGAACTTTCTAATCCTTAAATTTGGCTTTTCTCTCAAGACTCTTCAATTCAAACTCCGTATTTTCTTCTCTCGACAAAGACTTTCACTTACCAAATCAAGACTTGTTGTTCTTGATATCGCACACGTTAGATGAAAAAAGATTTAGAACGGTTTTTCAACAAATCTCTTCATCATTTTCTCGTAATAGCTTCAGTTTTCTTAAATCTTGTACTAATAAAGATATTTTATGGTAAGAAACCGTGAAACTGAAAGAATATACAAAAACAACTCGACCGAGTTGATGATTACAAAAATTTCGGGTAAGATGTAAGCAAAGAGACATTAAATCTAATAACCTTCATCTGGTAGGCATCTCGACCCTCTTACAATCCTACTATTCCTCTCTAGCTATGTATTCCGCTATCAAGAGTCCCACAACACGTCCTCTATCATAGAGCAACAATCTTTGTCATGAACCGAACGTAACCCGAGCTCAAACAATGATTTCATAGTATAAAGATGTCGTCCTTCCATTTTTCCACGTTTTTGTACCAAAAGTCCATCATCATTATGTCACTATGATTATGTTCATATCTACACATTAATACTGTTTACATTACAAGTGTACGATATAAAGCTGACTGTGTCCCCGTTAAGCCAGGGACCATTCAGAGAATTGACTAGCTAATAATACCAACAGCAGCAGCCATCCCCGTGTCCAAGCAAATATTAGGATTTAACGGTCAAAGCCCACCGCTAGCAGATATCGTCCTCTTTGGGCTTTTCCTCTCGGGCTTCCCCTTAAGGTTATTAAAACGTGTCTGCTAGAGAAAGGTTTCTACATCCTTATAAAGAATGTTTCGTTCTCCTCCCTAACCGATGTGGGATCTCATCGCTACAAAACTTCAAACACGGAGAAATCAAGATAGGCAGAGTAATGGAAAGTTCTTCTACTTCATTTATTATGATCCAACGGACACAAATGCCTGATATCAGAGATGGTAAATTTGACATACTTATGGCATACACAGGTATCAAGTTTCACTAACAATGGCTATCAGTTGGCTTGGATTGTAGCAGCTAGAACAAGAACATAAAGAACAAAACTAAACCCATCTAACATCAGAAGAGTTATCTTTTTGCAACCAAGTCTAGCCTTAACAACGTTAAAATTACAGTCATTGAAGCAATTTCAAACTTACAAAAGTGTGGTGGCATGTTCATTTGGCTGTGCAAGTTGTGATGGTGAATGGGGAAGGGGAACGTATAACTTTGTTACTTACCGGTTTCGATCACCTCGCTCTCGTTTTTGCTCACTCTGTCCTTTGTCTGGATGTCGTGCTTTTGTGCGTCTTCGTTTTCCATGGTCGTTCCCTCAGATGCTGGAGTTCCTGCAACACCATTTTCCTTGATGTTACTAGCATCTGCCTTTTCCTGTTTCATACAGCATGATTCATTAGCTTTCTCAGCTTCAGTTTGTGGTCTGTTTTCCCCTTTATCTTGTCCACCCACCAATGCCACACTTTCAACAGCTGTGGCTACCTCTTGATTTTGAACATTACCATGACTTTGATCTTCAGCATCTAACTGACCGTTTTTGGTTATCGTCGTGTTACCGGGCACATTCTCAATGCCGGGTTCGTCTTTTGTTTCGACAACGTTCTCGGCCTGTTCATCCTTGGCAGTTTCAATGTCTTTTTCAGGCTCTTCATCCTTGGCATTTTCAGGTTCTTTTTCTTTTGTTTCATCAACCATTTTAGGCTCTTTATCCTTTTCTTTCTCGATTTCAGCGTGCTCCTTCTCGGACATTTCGACATCTTTAACATCAGTTTCCTTTACACCCTCGGAGTTCTTAGCTTCCTTCTTTTTCGAGCCGGGAGACTTTCTAGCTCGTTTCCTTGGGGCATCTTCCTGTGGGGGAGGCGTTGTCTTAGCCTTCTCACTAATCCTAGCTGATCTTCGAGGTGTCTCACCAGTACTCCAATCAAAATCCGATAATGCAACATCTACAGAGTGTGATTTCAAGTACTGCTCGAGCTGTTTTCGATTACGGATCTCCTCGCCAGTCGGTGCTATGAATATGACTTCGTTCTTTCTTGGTGTACCTCCCTTCTTGGGTGATAACTGGAATGAAATAAAACAGGAACTATCATGATTATCATCATCAAAGCCAAAGAATGAAGGGAAAAATAGAATCATTCAGACCCAGAATGATTTTTCACAACAAGAACCAGCTGGTGCAAGTAATAAACGTTATCCTCAGTCAAGGGAACACAGTTTTCAGGTCAAAAAAGGAAAACAAATCTTTAATTCCCCGTCTCGTCCGTGTTGTAAAAGCACGGGGCACACTAAAATACGTCCACGGGGTCGGGCGGGGTTAGGGAAGCCATACATACATATATATACATAGATGTCCAAGGGACAGGGCAGGGACGAGGAAACGGAAATTTCCATCCCTAGCCCTGTTTAGCTAACGGGTAGAAATCTCTCCCCACTCTCACCCCTAATCTTTCTTTTTCTCGACCCCAATTAGGACTTCAAGAACCAAGACATGCGCCTGAAGCGAGTCGTATTAGGGGTGATTCGCTTCGAATGTGGGCTTTTCCTGTTAAGATAGCTCATTAGCTTGTACTGGAGCTCCTCTGTTTCTATAAGGTTAGCAGAATGTGATTACAAATTTGTGAATCTGCAAGGCACACATCCTACAACCTGATTCTTATAGAATTGATTAATTTTTTAAAGAGAAAGCCCTGTTTTTCTTCCCTAAATATCTCTAAATCTTGCTGAATTTCCTGAAGCCAAGCCCTAAATAGCATCAAAAAGGGCAGAAACTATGAGCAGAAGCAGCCAATTTGTAAGGCAAACACTTCCCAAATCAAGAAAAACCCTAATCACAAAGGCAAAGAGCGAAGACATTGACAAACCCTAGAACTAAAAACACAGCAGCAACCACAATTCACCAAGAACAGATTTAATACCAACATCAAAAACAGAGAATCAAGCAAAAATTAGAGACACCCAGAAACAGATCCAACAGAAAAACAAAGAAATAAAAAGAATCAAAAAGCTGAAAACACAAGAACAGGGAAGAAAAAAGAGAGTGAAAAAAAAAAAAAAACCAGTTTCTTCCAAGAAGGTGGAGCTGGAAGATGAACAGAAACTTCATCTTTAGCTCCTCCTTCAACTGGGTTTTGAAGCTCTTCTTTGCTCTGCACTCCCACTTCGTCTTCCATCTCTTTTTCCCACTTGCAAACAACACAAACTTTCAATTCGCTTTGGCCTTTGAGAGTCAAAACTCTTCTATAAACTCTCTCTCTCTCTCACTCTCTCTCTAGATTAAGATTAAGATTAAGATTAAGACGCATTTATGGGTTAAATCAGGAGGGGTCGAAGCTTCATGAAAGTTTAGAGCTTAGCTTCACCAATAAGTGATGCCTTGCCTTATCTCTCTCCATTCACTTTTATCCATACAAATTTTGCTCACAGAGTAATTTATAAATTTCAAAATAAAATAAATAAATAAATAAATAAATCTGTACCCAATGAATTAAGTGATCCCTAATCCATATTTTGATTCTAAATCTTTTGCTAAGTTTCTTTAATCAATGAACCAACCAGTTAGAAACCATTAGCCGCGTTTTACTCCCCAAAACACATTTTTTAGCGAACAAAACGGTCAATACACGCGCCAGACAATGCCCGTGAAACCCACGTCCCTATAGCTTAATTTCTATTATTTATTTTGTCCATTTTAATTATTATGGTTTAAATATTGTCAATTATGCAATCATATTTTTAAATTCTTTTCAAATTGTCTTTTGATTATACATTTACATAATATTTAATTAATTAATTAGATGATGAATTATAATTTTTTTTATATTATTTTTTTAATATATCATATCAATTTATAATTTAATTAAATATTTATGAACGTTAATCTAAGGATAATACACAAATTATAATATTAAAAACCAATTATTTAATTTTCTACTTTAAAATTAATGAAATAAATATACTAAATTTTGTCCTTAAATTTTTTTAATTTGTATGGTTTTTTTTTTCTAATAAATTTATAATATTTTCGATATTCTTTTAAAATATTGTGATGTAAAATATATATATATATTAAATTTAATGATTTTATTTTATAAAATGATAAATGTGAAGCCACGCGGCGGTGGGGGAGTTGAAAAAACATGACGGCACACGTGGAAGAGTGAATAGCGTTTTTGGATAAGGTCGCTTATCAACTGTATTGGAATCTCACTTTCAGGTCCGCCCACGATTCTCCCCTTTATTTCTCTTTTTCTCCTTTCCAATTCGGGTCTTTTATCATCCACTCTCCTGCCGCCACGTGTTTAGTAAGGTTACGTCTATATATTCGCGTAATATTATTATTCTTGGTGGGCCCTCTTTGAAATTTTGCTTCTAAAATTGTGAATATTTTTAAATAAATAATATTGATAAATACTACTTGTTTTTACCATTTATATTTTTAATTAAATTAAATTTTAGAAACTAAAAGAGTTTTCAAATCCTTGTTTTTATTTTTAAATTTACCTCCTAAATCAATTATCAAATACAAATTTAAATAATTAAATAGATTTTTTTAATTTTAAGGTGGATAAATCTAATATTTAAAAAAAATAAATTATCTATTAAACATATTTTAAATTTTGTGCTTAATAAAATCGTATATATTATCCTAATTTTTCAATTTATAAATTAGTTTTAAAGTATTTATACGTGACTATTGATTAAAATTATAGAAATTAACTTTAAAATTAATTTTTTTTGTTAGAATATTAAAAATTCTAAAAGCAAATAAAGATACCTTTTGAGGGAGTATTTATAGCTAATTTTGTTGGTCAACATTACTTAAAACCCTTTTTTTTTCTTAAAAAAAACGTGTTGCCAAAAATATAATTAACAACTAATAAGATGTGATAGAATAATTTGCATAATTATTATCTTATTAAACTTTTCCATTTATTTTTTTCGGAATCAATTTTTTTTTTGCTTGAAATTTATATCATTTTTGTTTTCATTTTTATTTTTATATTTATTATCAACTATAATAACAAATCTTTAAATATATATATATATATATATATTATATATTAAATAATAATATTTTCTATGTAAAAATATAATTATGTTTAGTCGACTTTATTCAAATTTTAATATTATAATACATTAACAACTTATTTACTATTACAATAATAAATAATTTAAATGTTGCAAGCCAAGGTGTGGGGACTATAATTTGTCCCATCCCGTTTATTATTTTATCTTATTTATGTTCAAATTTTATTAACAAAATAACGATTAACATTATAACAATAATGAATTTAAAGAATTTCGATCATTTTTATAATAAAAATTGTGTAAACGTACATTATTTGTACTTTAATTTGCTATTGTTTTCAACTTATAATTAATATCACCCTTACATCATACATATATACATATATTAAATATATATATATTGGGTAGAAAAATGAATTGCAATTTATTATGAGATATAGAAACTATATAATTAATAGATATAAATGGACTTAATATTTGATAGAGATACAAAAATTGACTTACCACCTAATAATTTTTTTTTTTTTTTTTATAAAAAAATCCGTTTAAATTAATTAATAGCTTTTATATATTTCTTTATGTTAGGTATGTAATTAACAAAACATATAATTTTCAACCTAATCTACAGCTTCTAATTCTTTATGATACCAATTTGTGAATGTTTGATTAATCCACCACACCTAAATGGTGTGAAAGTTATCTTATTTATAATCAAATAAATTACAAGGATATGGAAATAGTAATAAATGGAAATAACAATAAATGGAAAGATATCTATGGTAATAAGGCAAATATCTAATATTT
>NC_036654.1:4976514-5046172 GCF_002806865.2 Cucurbita pepo subsp. pepo | reverse complement strand
AATCTCTGCAAAAGGTCGATAGGCTTATCGAGATTCTGTATATTTCCGAAGAGAAATGCTGATGAAGATCCTAAGATTAGGGTTTCTGTGAAGGATGAAGGATAAAGGGAAAATTGAGAAGAATATGAAAGAGACTATGTTTGGAAAAGGTGAGGTTGTATGTACAGAGTATGGTGAAGGATGATTTGGAGGTCAATAGGGTGGAGCCGAAGAGTAATTAATCGGCTCCGCCTGCGGTAGCCATGAAGACTACTCCTGCGGCGTCAAAGCCAGCAGGGGTGGTGGAGAAGAACAATAGAAGATTTCAAAAGCCATTGAAAAGAAAGGATTTGGGGTTGTTAAACCGAAAGGGCTCTGATAGCATGTGAATGTTTGATTAATCCACCACACCTAAATGGTGTGAAAGTTATCTTATTTATAATCAAATAAATTACAAGGATATGGAAATAGTAATAAATGGAAATAACAATAAATGGAAAGATATCTATGGTAATAAGGCAAATATCTAATATTTGCCTTATAATAAAATATGAAATATAATATATACGGGAAAGTATAATTTATTACTAAATATCCTTAACACAATTGCTCACAACTCTCCATTGATTGTGATATTATTGCCAAATTTAAATTTAATTTAATCATTAAAATGTTAGTGACTTGGGTTTAAAATTTTATTCCTATCCTACGTATAAATATTATAACTAGCGGTAATTATCATTTCGAGCTTATTTTTCATAATTAGTCTAGGTTGAATCGGCTCGATCTTAAAACGACTCAACCATAGACTTAAAATTTTTTATGTTTTTTTTAATTATTTTTACTCAACTAAACCATTGATATTAGAAGGTTTTATTTTAGCATTTTTATTTGAAATTTATTTAATTGTTTATCTCACTTAAATTTTTTTATTAATTAAAAACTATGATATCTGAATTTAAAAAAATTAAAAATTTCACTATTCTATGTGAGACATATATATACATACGTTTGTTTAGGTTAGTTCAACGATGAGTTCATTGAACCGAGCGGACATGTCGATTCAAATATTATTAAGGTCAACTCATGGTTGTCCTTGTAATCCATATCTAATCTAATAAATTAAATGGTGATTAAAGTGAAATCAAATCATTATACGACTCAAATATGATAAAGATAAAATGATTTTTAATCATCGTCAAGCAAAGGTGAATCACATGGGTATCATGAATTATAGAAATTTTGTATGGTTAATTTTTGTCTGTTAAATTATAAATTTAGTTTTAAAATTTTGAGAATTGTATTTACTTGTCAATATTCACGTAAAATTCACAAACATTTGTTAATCTCAAATTAGTTTATATATTTTATGCGACACATAAGTAAAGGAGAGGTACAACCAAAACCACATAAATAAATAAAAGTGATCGCTGCTATATTCAGTGACTTCCTAAGAATTTTATGGGAAATGTATGTGAGTGATGACAAAACATGCGCTGCTATATTCAGTGACTTCCTAAGAATTTTATGGGAAATGTATGTGAGTGATGACAAAACATGCTGAAAGTACTCGTGCTGGTCTGTGTAGATATTTTTCACTCCTAAGAAGCGTGGAGTACCTAACCATGTTACCGGGGAATGCTGCTAAGATCATCAGAATCTAGATTTCGGTTCTTTTTTTATCAAATTTTTTAGAAATTTGAATTCAACCACGAATGAACTTGTTGATACAGGGAGATAAAGTGGATTAGAAGATAACACTAGGCTTAAACCCAATTAATTTCATTAATTAAATGATTAAAATAATATGCATGTGGCTGCTTTTTTTTATTAGTGATAATATTGTATAGCTGTTTGAGAAATTATAATATAAATCAGCTACATACTACTAACCATAAAATTATATAATAATAATACAAACCTTAATTTGATATTACAACATTAAAATACTTAAGAACATGCTTTGGAACAGCTTGGCTGATGCATGAAAGATAATGACACTGCCACAAACAAAGAATATCATACAACAAAAACATCTTATTGCAACAAAATCAACGGTCAGGATCGACATCCCGTACAACCATGTCCAACCTCGATTGTTCAGGAATCAACAACAGTCATTGTTACTCCAATCAGGATCAACATCCCATACACCCATGTTCAATCTCGATCGTTCGGGCATCAACAACGGTCATTGTTAGTTCGATCAGGATCGAGATCTCGTACACACACCCATATCCAACCTCGATCCATTGGGCATCATGGGTGTCATTGTTAGTCCGATCAGGATCAGGATCGGGATCGAGATCTCGTACACCCATGTCCAACCTCGATCATTCAGGCATCAACCGCCATTGTTAGTCCGATTAGGCTAGAGATCTCGTACACCCATGTCCAATCCCAATCGTTCGAGTGTCGACGGTGATTAACACAACACCCTGATTCTTCAAATTGGTAACTTTGTCATAAAGGTACAGAGAAAGTAAGGCTAAATCTTGCTCCATGGAACAGACAGGCAGAAGGGGCTTCAAAAGTGGGTTTATTTATGAACTTTTTACATTTTATGAGTTATAGAAAGGGTTACAAGTGAGGGAATCATGTTCATACACATGTGAAGATATCTTACAGTGGCAAGGAAAGTAGTAGTGTGTTATATATTTGATGAGATTAGGAAGATGCAGCCAGATGTGAGAAACCGGGCCGAGAAGTATGCCTTTCCTCTGTTTCATACTGCTGTGCCATATCGTCTTCTTCGTCGACATCGGTATCCCAGAGAAACCGTGCGTATGAAGCTAGAAGATAGCTGTAAATAGAGAAAAATTTGCAACAAAATCAATTTTGAAGCAATATCTCAAACAGAGAAGCAAACAGCTAAGAAAGATTCTCTCCATTTCAATGCTTCAACAAGAAATTGTATGACATAAACTTCACAAGCCTCACTGAGAGATTCTAATAATGAATTTTAACATGATCCATATATGAACAGAGATAGCTATGTCAACTCTTGAAGAAATGACACAATCAAGAATGGAATCGATATCGAAATTGAACTCAGAATCTGTTCATGTTCTTGTATTCATGGCCATAATCAACTTGATCTATAAATGAACAGAGATAGCTGTCTAAACTCTTGAAGAAATGACACAATCAAGAACGGAATCAAAATTGAACTCCGAATCTGTTCATGTTCTTGTATTCATGGTCATAATCAACTTGATCCATATATGAACAGAGATAGCAATCTAAACTCTTTAAGAAATGACACAAACAAGAATGGAATCGATATCAAAACTGAACTCAGAATCTGTTCATGTTCTTGTATTCATGGCCATAATCAACTTGATCCATCATCAAAATCAATCAAAAGTAAACAAATGAACCACAATCAATCAGCCCACAAGATAAGATTTCCAATCTGTTCTAAATGAGCTAAGAAATCAACTTAAATGCATTCAGATTCTTACCAATCATCAGGGGAACTTTGAACAGCTTGATCAAAATAGGTCGCAGCTCGTTGAGCATCCTTCTGTGTATGCCAAATTAGATCAGCATAAAGCGATAGAACACTTGAATCATTTGGATCAGCTAGAATTGCCCTCTCACAAAACTCTTCGGCTTTGGCAAAATCTCCATGAACCTAAACGGCAGAGCAGAATCAGAAGGGGCTGCCATTGAAGAAATTTCCAATAGATTTCAAGCTAATTAAGGTACCTTTTTCAAGAACTTGGCATAATTTCCAAGTAGAAGAGCATTGTCAGGGTTCGCTTCAATCATCTTCTGATAATAAGCATCTGTGCTATTGTTAAACCCTGACTTATCAGAATCCCCTCCACCACCGCCGTTGGAACCTCTTCCGCCGCTTCCACCTCCTCCTCCGCCACACACCCGGCCGCCGTCGCTTCCCGTTCCGCCGTCGACCACCAGCATCTGCAGAACGCATTCATCGCGAACCTCATCATTTGGTACTTTCAGACCCAACCCAGAATTCAAAAACTCTCCAGGAATCGAAGACGACGGCGAATCTGAAGTGGGTCTAAGATCTTGATCTCGAACTGATACTCCATTCTCCTTGGATTTCACTTCCGGTTGAAATTTCCAACTCTTGGGTACCGGAATCTTCTTTCTGGGATCTGTAATATCTAATTCTAGCAGATTTTGGGTTACCCTCTTCACTGAATCATTCGATAAAGACGGTGGAGGGTGAAAAGAGGGTGTTAACGAGAGCGACTTGGTTCTTCGAAACGGGAGGAATTGGTCCGATTCTGAAGGGGAGGATTTGGATTGGTGAAGCCAAGAATTAAGAATTGGGGTTGAAGAATTTCTCAATAGCATCATTAAGCGCTATGAAACAAGGAATTTGAGAGGGGATTGAAGGATTGATTTATGTGAATTGAAGAAGAACGACAAGTTCTTGATGGAGGTTAATGGAAGCAAAAGTGGGAGAGAGCCAGAAGGTTGCAAGTATGCCTCCTTTCTTACAACTGAAGTGGCAAGTTGAGCTTTTATAGGGGCTATGGGATGATGCTCATTTTACATCAATTTTGTTTGTTTCTTCAAATTTTTAATTTCTTGTTCAAAGAAAATCTTAAATATATATATTGTTTTCTATATTTTGTACATTTGTTGGTTTCAATGGGTTTTACCAAATGAATGAGATTGAAGTAGAGATAATTTTTTAAGAGATTTAATTTTACTAAAACATTATTTTAAAAAAATTAGATAAATTACAAAGTTCAACATTTTTTTTATATATAATTTAGCAAAAAAAAAAAAATGGAGTTCTTCTATTTATAATTTTTTTATTTACTAGGAATAGCAAAAAAACTATGTCTCATAAGATAAAGTTTACTCTAAATACCTTGTTGACATAATTCATATACTTAATTAAGGTGTATTGTTTTGAGGCTTTTTCTAATATGGGAATAACAAATTAGACTAACTTACAAGATTGATGTAAATTTTAATTAAATCTTTTTAATAATCAATTTTTGTTTACCGTTCTTATAGTTTCAAACATGTTAATCCTTGTGTATATTAAGATAGTTTTAAAATTGACGAATGTTATAGTTTTTGAAACTTAGTTTTAATCGAGATAAATTTGAAATTTAGGTTCAATCATAATTTTTAAGTGTCGGATTATAATATAAACCTCACATTTCAAAATTTTGACACTTGGTAGAAAAATATGGATAATTTTATCATTTAAAATATTTGGATCGTAAAAATGAACTTTTGACCTCAAATGTCGTCAATAAAAGACACAAGAGAAGGGTCCGACCACGACTCTAGCTAAATTTTGGTAACAGTAGAAATAACAAATTAATTTTATTGTTTTTTATTTTTAATTTTTTTAAAGCTATTGACTCTAAGTTCAAGTTCTTTCAGCTTCTCAGAATCCTAGCAAAATACAATTTGACCACTACTTTTAAAATTTATTTAACGCAAAAATAAATTGTAGCCATACGTATAACTATGGGCAATGTGTCAACCAGGTTGTGGCAAAGACTTCTAATTGTCTCAAGAACCAAACATGTCTCCCATCATTCTGATGCTGCAAGCAACACAATGATTCCGAATGTTTCAACTGCAACCCTCGTAGACAATCTTGTACATCCATCAACCAAATCCCTGTCAAACAAAACACCTACCAGAACAATCTATACAAAACTGTAACTTAATAGTGAAAAAGATTGGTCGTTGTCACTCTAGAGGCATCGAAGAAGTTGAAACGATACAAAGAAAATTGACATGACCCAATACGAGGACAATGTGCACTTGCATAGCCCCACGCAAGGATGATGTGCACAAATCAAGGTTCAAAAAAGAAAAAAAAAGTTAACAATTAGAGTAGGATTCAGGAAATTTTTAAGACACTTGATAAGAATATGATACAGAATAGGACTTTCCAATACAGTTTACTTTTGGTATCAACATCTAATTGAGCAAGCTTTATCTACCTCGTCTAAGGCTTCTATATATCTTGAACATAGTTAAAATCAAGCAGCTTAACACTATTTATATTAACCTGCAATCCTTTACAAAAGAATGCTTTTTTTACGAAACTATCGTCTAAATCGAGAGCCCTTATTAGGTCTATTTTTTCCATCCAATGCAGAAGTCCAGAAGAAGAGGGACATCCAGAATAACACAGCAAAGAAAATCTGTACTCTGTCTCCAAATTTTGAGAAAATTGCTGTAAAACCTGCTCAAATTATAATACGAAGAGAAATAAGGAAACATAGTTCATCGACATCAAAGAACCTCAGCATGACCAAAGCAATTCAAAATAGACAAAACAAGTTACAATATGAATTACATGCAAGAAAATTAGTACTAAGTTCTAACATCAAAAATATATAATGACTCGGTAGGATTTCAGAGTATTACCAACACCAACAGTTTTAATCTAATACAGACGATGAAGCTTAACAATCTCCCAGAATGCAAGAAAACTGCAGAAAAGCACTCCAATTGGCTATAATCAAGAAGCTATAGTTACAAAAGAGAAGTTTGGAAAGAGTACGCCAATTTAAGGTAGAAAACCTAGATACGTCTCAAATCACCGGAATATCCTTTCCAATTCATCCCATTTCATACTAAATGATCACATGTTAGGCATCGTGAATCAAAATTAATATTTGGCCAAGGGAGTGTCAAAAAATGAATTGAAAGAAAAATTAAAATCTTGTTTGATAACCGTTTGATTATTGAAATTTAAGTCTATAAATTTTACTTTGGCCTATGAATTTCTTTATTTTGTTATCTATGTTTTAAAAAACCAGTCAAGTTTTGAAAACTAAAAAAAAAAATTTAAAAACATATTACTGTTTTTGGAATTTGGCTAAAACTTTAAATGTTTGGTTAAGAAAGATGAAACTCATAGTAGAGAATTAATAAGAAATCAAACACAATTTCCGGAAGCCAAATGATTATCAAAGGCCTAAATTATCCAAGCCAAACAACTTCAACTTCAGCGGGGAATCATCATCAAAGACCAAAAGTCTCCAGCAGCTATACGATAAGGGGCTAGAAAAGAAGAAGACACTTCATATTACAATCGGAAAGTTGAATCCTAAGAAATCGCTATGATTCTTGCACGAAAGCAAATATATAACTGTTGTTATGGAGGGGGAAATGGCTTTATATTTGCAGCTAAACATCTATACTCAGATATGTTTACGAATTGCTCATTAAAATTGACAATTGAACTTTGCTGACGCGGTTAATGAAAAATGATTACGGAGTAGTTGAACCTAATGAATCGCACACTCCAAATACCATTATTTCTTTTCTGTTGAGATTTCAACATATCTATGACGTATTGAGCAGAACTTTCTATCTAACAAACTTTCAAAATAAATCACGAGAAAATTAGATATAATTGCTAAGCACATATGTATCCGCAGACCTAGCGGAACAAATTTCCAGATGACTAAAAAAACGAAAAATATTTATGGATGATTAGCTTCTAAACAACCAGAACTCAAATGGATAAATAACACTGTTATTAGTTGTAGCAATCGAGAAATAAGGACCACTAGCAGTATAGCACAATCCGAGCAAAATTCAGGAGCTAATAATTTTTATTTTCGGTTATGAAGGCATGCTATAGGGATAAGGATAACGCGAACTCCTCAACCGTTCATGGAAAAACGAAATAGAAATAAGTAAACACATAACCAAGCTCTATGCACTAAAATTTCTAAGCCTTAACACGAGCAGTTCAGTCCAATAAATGAATTAAGCACGAAAAACACCAGCAAAGAATAGTAACCTTTTAGACGAATCGGATCCTCGTCAGGAGGCGGATCGGAGTCCGGAGGCGGGCGTACTGCTGCTGGACAAACGGCGGATTTAGCACAGGGATTAGAAGAGAGCAAGAGAGATGAACGGCGATGATGAAGCGGAGAGAAGGAAATTTCCGGAGGAGCATGGAAGCTTGAGAAGAGAGGAATGGCGATTGCAGGGGCGGTAACGGCCCGTGAAGGATGGTAGAGAGCGTTCGAAGTAGAGAGAGAGGGCGATGCCATTGTGAGGAGAGAGAAGTCGACTATGATTCCATGTATCTGTTCACTTCTTGTTAGTCCTTTACAATATGTGCTTTAGCCATATGGGCCGGCCCAAATTCATTGGGTAATCTTGGGCCGGCCCAAATTCATTGGGTAGTCTTTGTTGGGTTTTGGGTTTTGGGTTTTGGGTTGGAGACTATTCCTCACTTATAAACTTATAAACCTCTTGATCACTAAATTAACTAAGACTCACTCCCAATAATCTTCAGCAATCCTCTCGTCGAACAAAGTATACTATAAATCTCTCCTAAGGCTTATGGAGCTCTCGAATAGCCTCCCCTTAATTGAGGCTCGACTACTTTCTCTAGAGCCATCGAACAAAATACATTCTTTGATAAACACTTAAGTCACTTTTGACTACAACTTCGAGGCTCACAATTCTTTGTTCGATATCTGGAGGTTCTATTATCATGGCTAAGTTTAGAGGATGGTTCTGATACCATGTTAGTAATCAGGACTCTCCACAATGGTATGATATTGTCTATTTTGAACATAAGCTCTAGAAAGAAATGTCCAAAAGTTGGATGATGAAAGTCCCACATCGGCTAATTTTGGGAATGATCATGAGTTTATAAACAAAGAATACTCCCTCCATTGGAGAAGTCTGTTCCATCAAAAAAAAAAAAAATGTTGAAATTATTTTCAACAATTTTAATACATTATTTAATTTTATATAATTAAATGTTGTTAACTATTTTATTTTTGTTAAGTCAAACTATTAAAATTATTTTAACTAATTTAATTTTCATACCTATACTTTAGATTTTAGGTTTTTTTAATTTATTTGGTAATAAATTTTAGTAATTATTCTTAAATAAATGATTTATTATAATTTATATTTAAAAAATTGAAGTAAATTATATTAAACTAGATATAATTATAATAATTTATGAATAAAATAATTGATTTTTTAATTATAGTTTATTACTATTAATTATAATTTAAATTTGAATTTGAATAAATTAAATATACTTTACAAAAATAATACAGAAAATAAAAGAATAAGTAAAAAAAAATTAAAAAGAATCTAGGAAATTAAATAAGTAGAGGAACAAATAATAAAAATAAAAAAATAAAAAAGAAATAACCTTAGTAGTTAATATCTTCTCTTTATTTATTATATAACATTACCATCAAAATAAAATAAAATAAAATAAAATAAAATAAAATAAAATAAATACACAAAATTCCCATGATGGTGCTAGGGCTGATAGATCTTATTCCCACATCGGCATTTCCACGAGAGAAGATAGTAGCTATCATCTTCAACTCCAGACGACGGGAAAAATGCCTTGAACCATTTCTTCCTATGCACCGGCACCACCGCCGCCGCCATGCACGGCCTGCAACTCTTGCACTTGTTCTTACACCCCGGCGGCCTTGAACCAATCACCATTTTCTTTTGTTCATCCACCATATATCTCTCTCTTTCACCCTTCTCCAAATTCCCCGTTTCTTTTTCCCCTCCGCCGCTCCTCTGACCAAAACAACTCTATAAAAAAAAAACCAACTTTATCAAGAAATTCTTCACAACTTCCATTCTAATTTTTCCTAAAAAGTTATCGTACCAAATAGAGATAGAGATAATTTTTCCTAAAAAGTTATTTTAATTAGTCAATATAAGACTCCACGAATCTAATGAGTGTCAAAAAAAAGAATATTTGAAATGACCATTTGTTATGTACATTTAAGGCATTCTAAATCGGTCTTAAAACATCAAAATTTTCATGGAACGATTCGTTAAAAACTAGCGAAACCCAAGAACAAAGGGAAGAAGATAAAGAAAACCCAAGTTTTGAAATGGCAAAACAAGCAAGTGGGGTTTGATTAAGATGCTAAATTACCTGATTTAGAAGGAAGAAATGTGAGGAAGAAGAAGAAGAAGAGGAGGAGGAGGAGGAGAGGCAATTTGAAGGAAGAAGGAAGGGACATTGAGAAAGGCAGGTTGAAGTGATTGGAGGAAGGGAGTGAAGGTGAGATGAGAAGCTCAAAAATGTTTCCTTTGGAAGAGACATAAAATAGGGTTTTGAAGGCATTTGGATTGGTTTTGGGAAACTGAGCTACTCTGACTTTAAGTTGTTAGTGAATGACTGAAGTGACCACTTCAATGTCTTGTTTTTTTTTTACTTTACAAACCCTACATGTCTTGTCTATTATAAGCTCACAATGCCTTGTTTCTTGAGCTCCCATTTCTCCATTATCATCATCTATCATTCATCCTTTCTTTCAAGTTTTAACCATCAAATCTTTCCAAAATTATGTTAGGTTAGTTTCTATCAACACTATGAGTCCACCGCTAACCGATGCTCGATCTCACAATTCATGTATAACTCAAGCTCACCGCTAATAGAAATTCTTCTCTTTGGGTTTTACCTTACACACTTCTCCTCGAGATTTTTAAGACGCGTCTTAAAAGCTTGAGTGGACCCTTGAAAGGAAAAGTCCAAAGCAGACAATATCCTAATGGTGGGCTCGACATGAACAAACCCTAGTTGATCTTTCTTATTTTCAAACGCCCGCTCCTTTTCAACAACTCATTTCTTGTCTACTTAAAAACTTATACGCGTTAGATTCGACCAACGATTCAAAATTCTAAAACTAACCCTTTTCTACATATATCAACGAATTGAACCCCACAACAATGCTTTAAATTATTCATTCAAAAAAAAAAAAAAAAAAGGAGCATGGAGTTCAAGTAGATATCTGTCAGTTGGTAAGCTTCTCCCATGCAGGGGCAGCGAGGCAGCTAGTGAGTGCTACACTGCCACATAACAGTGCCAAATGAAGCTCCATTTCAGCTTCCCTTTCCCATTTTCACCTTTTCAACCCTTTCCTTTTGGGAATCTTTATGCCTTTTCAAAACCCAACTTCACATGTCAATTATAAGTTCTATGCTCCACAAATCCTTAAACATCAATTAATGAATGAATGCCTCACTTTTATCTTCCCATTTCATTGTTATCTTAAACAAACATAATTTCGATCATGATTATCAAACTACGAGATTCAATTCTCTAATCTCTTGATTGATATTATGTGTTAATCAGTTGAATTATGCTTAAATTGACAATCACACTAGTAAATTAGGACTTATAAAATATTTTGAAGATAAAATTACTTTAAAACTCGTGACGAGTAAGTTGAGATTCAAATCTCCGTAAATTAGGGTTTATAAAAGTAAAAAAAAGAAGTAGGTGAGAAGAGTGAAATGGTAATAAATTTAGTGGAACTTTATTCCTCCACCATTGGAAACACCATAGATCTCTCTCTCTCTATCTCTTCATATTTCCAAAGAACCCTAAATCTTTGAACACTTTTTTACCCAAACGATCTCTTTTCATTCCCAAAACTTTTTACCTTTTTTACTGCTAACATTCATTAGCTTCTGGGTAAATAGAATAGAATGGAACAGAATAGAGATGCAAAATGAAGGGTTTTTAACCTCTCTTCTTGTTGGAACTGCTGCAGCCTGCATGGGCTTTATTACAAACGACATTTCAAAAAAGATAAAAAATATTTTTACTTTTACAGAAAACTTTATTCACTTTCAACTTTCTTTTCAAAAAACTATCTATTAATTAACCATGGTTTCTTTTACTTTTCATAAAAGATGACAACGAGTGTATTGTTCGTCTTTTTTCACTTGAAAACTTTCCGTTCAGCTCGAAACCAATCAAAGATGAATAAATACCTATTTCCCGTGTCCCTAATTTTTAACAACAATGAAAATCGTGTCTTTTATTTATATACCTATGATCTTTTACTTAAATCGTTAATGTCGACTAGAAATGAACGGTGAGGATTGAGATGAAGGAAGCTTCCATCATCAATTTGGACGGCTAGGATTTTGATGAGATATGATGATTGATGGAAAAGACTACTGTACTAATAATAATCATAAGCAAGAAATCCAAGCAAGGAAACGTGTCATGTTCTGATTGGTGAATATAGGCCCAAATCTCTTATTTCTGACAAGGACAAGTCTTAATCATTCCCAGATTTGTTTATTTGGGAAAGATTATGGTTGTGTCTTATCAGTTATCACTTCTTGAATTGTCCTTAATTTCGTCAAACTTTCAAATGCTCCATAGAATAGCCGAGGGGAGACCGAGAATTACAGGACCCGAGCTCAGGTGGAAGTGTGATGTTCCACATTAGTCGGGGAGGAGAACAAACCACTATTTATAAGGGTGTGAAAATCTTCTCGACGCGTTTTAAAGTCTCGAGGATGAGTCTTAAAGAAAAAGCCTAAAGAGGACAATATCTGCTAGCGGTGGATCTGGGCGGTTACAAATGGTATCAGAGCCAGACACCGGACGATGTGTCATCCTTCTCGCTGTTCCCCAAAGGGGGTAGACACGACGCGGTGTGCCAGTAAGGACGTTGGGCCCAAAAATGGTGGATTTGGGGGCGGTCCCACATTGATTGGAGGAAGGAAAGAGTGATAACGAGGATGATGGGCTGCGAAGAGGGGTGGATTGTGATGTCTCACATTGATGGGGGAGGAGAACAATCTCGAGGAAGCCCGAAAGGAAAAGCTCGAACAATCTCGAACAATCTCGAGGAAAACAATAGAGGCGTTTTTAAAACCGTGAAGTTGATGGTACTACGCAGACAATATCGGATAGCAATTGAGGAAAAAAATAAATGAAAAATTAAAGAATGAATATAAATTAAATAAATAAATTTGTAGTTACAGAGAAATAAAGATGAAGAACACTATGAACAAATAAAATAAAATAATTTCTAGTTAGAAAGGGATGGTGTGTGTGTGTGTATTTCAGTAAGAAAAGCCCATTCTATTAGATCGATCTCTGAGAATTCCATTATAAAGAGCGACACGATTCTCCGGCATCTGGCTTCCTTGAAAGCTGCCTCTGCATCTATTTTTCTTCAATTTTCTGGCCGTCATCTTCTTCTTCGTCTCCTCCGCCTCCGTCGCTTTCTTCTTCACGTTCTCTGCAAATTGAACCTTCTTCTGCTTCTTCTTCCGATCTTTATTCCCACCTGTTTCCAACGCAATAATCAATAATTTCTTCTTCTCTAATTATTTATTTTTTAATTTTCTACCTGAACAGAGACAAGGCCGGAGAATCCGGACATCGGACTGTCGGGAAGCGGCGCCGTCGCCCTTGTTATGCCGGAAATACGCCAGGATCATCAGCGTGCTCGACGCCACCATTGCCGTGGCGAACACCAAATTCGATGAGTTCAAGATCGATGGCATCCTCAAAATGAAGGTTTCCCCAAAGGCATAAGTCGAACACGATTGATCTTGTTCTTGTTCTTGATCGTGTTCCTGGAGTGAAGGTTTTTTGAATTTTGTGTTTGAAATATATCTTTGTGTTTTGCACTAAAAACGGTTGAAATTGGAAGAAATAGAAAGAGAGGATAATGATAATTGAAGGGGAGAATTGATTTTGATTTTGATTTTGATTTTGATTTTTTTTTTTTTTTTTTTTTTTTGGGTTTTTTCTAATTTTATCGGATTTGGTTTGTTGGTTGATTCGTTGGGTTTTTACTGATTTTGACTCGGCAGTCAAATTTGTGGGGTAAATATCAAATGATGTGTTGTTGTGTGTTTACTTTCATACAAAATCTTTTCTATTTTAATCTCAAAGGTTTGAATTCCCTAATTTCGGATTTGTGTTAATATTTGGTTCATCGTTTTAGACGTCAAATTTTTTAAACTTTTAATTTTGTGTCTCGTACTTAACAATTAGTGCTTGAGATATTTAGTGGGCGAGACGAGGACATGCCTCCTATTTCAATCTTCATTAAAAAAAAAAAAAAAACATTCTCATAAATCTAATAATATTTCATAAAAATTCGAACGGTTTTAGGCGAGTAGATTTTATCTTATTTGATTCCTCTTGAGATTTTAAAATGTATCTATTAAGGAAAGGTTTCTACAATGGAGGTTTCGTTCACCCACTAATGTGGGATCTCACACACACTTACCAAGAAAATAAGTGATTGGGTCTTAGCAAGGTGGGAATTGGGATGGGGAAGGAGGATATAGGTAAGGAGTTTTCATGTCAAAGTTCTACTACACTGGAGTATGTAGGTAAGAGAATCGATGCAATATTCCCGCGTCGTTTGAGCTTGATTAACAGACATGGCGGCCTATATTGATGGGCACATGTCGGAGAAACTTCGAAACTATACATAATGTATGCCCATAACTTAGTCTAAGATTATGTCAGAATTTAGTGTAATTTATTGTAGTTTGAAATTTGAATTAGTCAAAATATTCGTAATCAATTAATATTTAGAGAATATATTAGTTATGAAATATGTCTTCTATATTTTATTTTATTTTTAAGATTTTGTTAGTTTATTTCTCATAACTTTGTATTGTTTTCTTGAATAATAATATATTTTTTTTATAATCAAGGGTTTGATATTATTACTCAAACAAGATGAAGGTGGAAGTGTCAGATCTATTCACTTTTTTTTTTAATTGTAGATATTGTGTCAGTTGGTACCAGAGCCAAGTTGGTAACCAAGGGTTTGATATTATTACTCAACCAGATGAACGCTATTTACACTCTTTTTTTAATCATAGATATTGTGTCAGTTGGTATCAGAGCCAAGTTGGTAACCAAGGGTTTGATATTATTACTCAACCAGATGAACAGTGGAAGTGTATAACTATGGAAAAGCTTGTGGGCAATAATTATAATTATTGGAAGTTGTGTATGGAATTATAGAATCTTATCTACAGGTACAAGATTGGTAGGGTTTAATGGAAGGTGACGACACAGAAATTCCAGCAGATACTCCACATGCTTAATTACGCCGGAAATGGAAGATCAAATGTGGAAAACCTTTATTTACCTTGTGAACTTTGATTAGCAATGAATATATTGATCATGTTCGTGATTTAAAGTCACCAAAGCAAGTTTGGGAAACACTTCAAAAGCTGTTCACTAAGAAAAATACATCTCATGCAATTTCTAGAGAATGAACTAGCTGTGGTAACTCAAGGTAATTTTTCTGTTCAAGAATATTTCTTGAAAGTGAAAAATTTGTGTTCTAAAATTTCAGAATTAGATGCTAAGGAACCAGTGAGTGATGCTCGATTATGACGTTATCTTATTCGTGGATTACGAAAAGACTTTATGCCATTTATTTCCTCGATACAAGGGTGGGCAAAGCCATTGGAGAATTTGCTTTCTAATCAGGAAGGTTTGATTAAACAAATGACTAGCAGCAACGAGTTTTCTCCAAAGTCAAAAGATGTGTTGTATGTCAAAGATCAAAGGAGATAGAATTTTTATTCAAAGCCTTCATCAAGCAATGTGAATCAATTTAGAAGCGAGGAGTTGTCAAAAAAAGCCATTTAAAACTTGTTACAAGTGTGAAAAACCTGATCATTTTAAACGAGATTGTTGGGTGAAAGTAGCTTGTCATCGTTGCGGAAAGTCAGGTCATATTAAGCCAAATTGCAGGAATCAGAAGCAAATGTTGTACGTGAAAGTCAAAGTTCTTCGTATCCAATTTGGGAACAATGCTCAACCACTGAGGTTCTTGACTAGCCAACAAATGTGATTTCAGTTATATATCATCGATGATATCTCTGCAAATGCTCATGCTTTTATAGACTACAATGAAGAATGGATTGTCGGTTCTGGTTGTTCTCATCATGCAACTGAAAACAAAACTCTTCTATCAACATTGTCAAGAGAAGAGTAAAAGGGTCCAGCAAAGTGGCTGAATTGTAATCATGACTTTCTCAACTTCAAGAGGAACTTGAGAAAACAAGTGATCAAATGAACACATCTGAATCACACAAAAAGCAAACCCAATAGGAAGCAAAAGAAAAACTTGGTGTCTTGGTGGACGATGATCAGTGGCTATGCAAGGATGGGCAATTTAGAAGAAGCACGCCATCTGTTTGAGAATATGTCAATGAGGAATGTGGTTTCTTGGAACGCAATGATAGCTGGATATGCACAGAATGAGAACTATGCAGATGGAATTGAGTTGTTCAGGCAACCCGGCACCCAACGATGTTACGCTTGTTAGTGTACTCTCCGCTTGTGCACATCTTTGGTGCTCTTGATCTGGGGAAGTGGATACACAAGTTTATAAGACGAAGCAAGGCGGAAGTAGACCTATTTTTGTTGAAAATAAAATCTAGCTTTCATACCAATTTGTTAGAACAACACTTACGAAACTGTGGAGGAGATGTCGAGAGTTTAGGGTTTAGGTTGATTCGCTTAGAATGTGGGCTTTTCCTGTTAAAATTATCTTGTATGCTTCCTAAGTTCAATTTGTACCTCCGATTTCTTCTTATCTCGACTCGAGCAACCAAACGCCCTTGCTTATCCTTCAGGTGTAGTAGGCGGTCCTTTAAGAATATCGAGTAACCTGTTTCTGTGAGTTGCCCCATACTCTATATGTTGGTCTTGAGGTCTTGTACGTAATAAACATCTTGGATTGACCCCATTACACCATCCTTTTGCAATAAATGTATCGTACCTCGGCTTTTGACCTCCTCCTTTGACGCATCTCCAAATGACACGTGACCATCTTCAATCTTTTGCATCTCTTTGAATAGGTACTCGTGACCGCACATATGGTTGCTTGCCCTTGAGTTGAGGTACCACAGAGTGTCGTTGTTGATGTTCTCTTCATCTTGAGCCATCAAGAGAAGACCTTCATTTGTTACGTCTTCCAAAGCTAGGTTGGTTGCTTCTTCCACCTTTTTTCCGGCTCGACAAGCTTTTGCAACGTGCCCCATACTGCCACAATTGTAACATTTTTCGGAGTTACAATTATTTGCATAGTGGCCATATTTTTTACATTTGTAACACTGGACGTCGGAATTATATCCTTGACCCCATCTTTGATTGTGTCCTCTTCTACGCCAATTTGCTTGGCTCAACTGTCTCTCCTCTTTATAATTTTCTTCATTTCTGTTGTCTTGACTACCTCGACCATTCCCACGACTTCCACAACCTCTACCCTAAATATTTTGAGAGTAGAGTACCTTTTCATCCTTTATTGATGCCTTAGTCTGAAGCTCTTGATCGAGTGTCTCCTCCTTCTTTTTCTACATTGCTCGTGTGCCTCGAGAGAACCGACGACCTCATCGACTGTGAACGTCGCTAGGTCCTTTGACTCTTCTATCGCACATACAACAATCTCAAAGTTATCAGTTAACAACCTCAAGATCTTGTCCACAACCTGCGTCTTGGGTAACATTTCTCCATTTCGATTTGGTTGATTTGTCATGGTCTGTACGCGCGTAATGCAGTCAGATACATTTTCTGACTCCATCTTCATGCTCTCCAACTCGCCACGCAGAGTTTGGAGACGCACTTGCTTGACTCGGTCGGTTCCTTTTAACACCTTTTCTAATGTGTTCCACGCTTCTTTTGAAGTTAGTTGTCCTTGCAATCTTCTCAAAGCCCGACTCATTAACAGCTCAGAACAACATGTATAATGAATGCTACCTTGTCCTTTGATTGCAATTCTTTTAGCGCCTTGTTTTGCACCGCCGTATAACCCGTGGTATCCTTTGGTTCTTCGAAACCTTCTTCGACCATCTCCCATGCGTCTTGAGAATCGAGAAGAGCTTTCATTTGAATGTTCCAATTCTCGTAGTTTGTCTTCGTTAATCGCAGTAGCAGCATTTGTCCCATCATATTTGCCATCGACTCTAATACCAATTTGTTGAAAATAAAAGCTCGTTCTGTGAAGTAGATGTCAAGGGGAGAGACAAAGAGACAATGAATGGCGAAAAACCCTTTCTCTCTGAATACCCTATTTGTGCTCCTTTGTGCACTGAAAACAAATTAATTTATAGGTTTTTAAACTAAAAAAATGGCCATCAGAATGACATCATTTTCTAACCCATAAATTCACTCTCTCCTAAATTAATTATTGGTCTTTCATTTTTTTCGTAAACTTACTAGAGTTAAATGGACATCTCTAATTTCAAAAATTAATAATTATTGGTCAGAATAACATCATTTACTAATGAGCAAGTTGCGGACATATTTACTAAAGCACTTGCTAAAGTGAAGTTTGAAGTTTTTGGTAAGGCTCTCGGAGTTATTAATAAATAAGCTTGCACGAAAGGAAGCTTTGAGTGCAACTTATTGCTAGTTTGAATTAGTCAAGATATTCTTAATCACTCAATATTTGGAGAATATATTAGTTATGGAATATATATGAGATATTCGTAATCAGTTAATATTTTTATTTGATCGGTAGTATATTTTATTTTTAAGATTTAATTAAAATATACTACTGAGGCACTCTCGGAAAGAAGTGGGTTTTGTCGTTGTAATCAGCGAGCTTAGTATCACAGTCATGCTTGTCTAAGGCGTATTACCTATAGTCGCATGCCTATTACATGTTGAAACTCTTGTGTATTATTTTATCTCTTCCCTTTAGTGCCTTCATGGTGTATAATTTATTTTTTGTTTTTTTCTAAGTGTGACTTTTTGGCAAAATCATGTCATGTCTGGTAGACATGTAGACATGAAATGTCTCAGAATGTAGTATAAGGGAGTGTGACTAGTTGTCAACTTCTCCTCTGATTATTTTGTATTATGACCGTGTGTCGAAATCATGTGTAGGCTTGCCAGACCTGATTCGCCTCAAAATGTACTATAGTTGTGATGTCTTTTGATTATATGTCATATAATATCGTCTTCAATATTTCTCGATTTTTCTTTCAAAATCTCTCTACCCGCTTTCTAAAATCTTTTTCTCAAATAAGGGTTAGAGACTTGAGCATACGTTGTCTCATCATGAGTGACCTAAACCTAAATTGGGTTGACTCAGTTAATATCCGTCCTTTAGTTTTTTTTTTTATATATTATTTTGTTAATGTTTATAAATTATTTTTTTTATATTATTTTGTTAATGTATTTCTTATTATTTTNACCCGAACCGGTACTTACCGGTAGTTCTCGTTCCGGTAATGTGGATAACTCAATTTTAAAATTAGTCTAATTGAACAGTGGACCCCACTTGAGTACAGACTTATTCAAGATGCTCACGTGGCGGTTTATAATTGGTTAGATTTTTCACATCTCATTTTCTCTACCTTTCCTAGTGTGTCACATTTACCAAATTGCCCTTTTCCCAACAATTCCTTATTAAGAAATCGTTTTCCAGCTTCGGTCTTTTCTCAAAATTTCCGTAGACTGTCTATCTATCACCTTGTCTTTAATTTTAGGGTTCCTGCCGAAGCTATACCCTAGATTTCAACCGCAATTGTAGTGTTTAATCACTAATTTTATGGATTTTTTCTCACTTCCTTCTAATGGGGATTTTAGTTTTCAATTCAAGTTCTTCCGAGGTTTATCGAATTCTTATTCGGTCCGTTTTAAGTCTTCTTGAGGAGTTTGGATCTGTTGTTGTTTGATTTCTTGACGAAGTTTTGTGTTTCTCGGAACTGATTGTGATCAGAAGGGTGAGGGTTCAGATTGTATTTTATTATTATTATTATTATTTTAATTTTCCCGTTTTGGAGTTGATTGATGGCTACTGCGACTGAAGAAGAGGTTGATTATGAGAGTGATCCGGAAGAAGCGAAGCGGTTGCTCGCGATGCGGAGGCGGGAGGCAAGCGATGATGAGGAGGGGGAAGGAGAAGGAGGAGAAGGGAAGCGGACGATCCGGAGGGTGGGGATTCATTCGGATGATTCCGATGGACAGGGTGGAGCAGCGGAGTATGACGATGAGGACGAATTGGGTGAAGAAGTAGACGAAGACGAGGTTGCTGTAGGAGTTGAGGACGTTGACGAAGGGGAGGAAGTTGGCGAAGAGGAGGATGAGGTGAGGTATAGGGATAGGAAGTTGGATGGTCATGGAGAACTGGATACCGCCTCCGGCAATGCGGTGAAGGAGCTGGACGATGATGGAAGATCGTTAGCAGAAGGACAGAGTGATTTGCCCGAGGAGAATCCAGAAGGGGAATTTAGTGAGGAGAAGAAGGTGAACGAGCCCTTTGCTGTTCCCACTGCCGGGGCTTTCTATATGCATGACGATCGGTTCAGGGACAATGCAGGTGGTCGACACAGGTATAGTTTTTGTTCTCTTTCCCGTTTGGACAAAAACCAGTCCAGTTTTTATTTTTAGAAGGTTAACCTATCATTCATATGCTGTTTTATCTTATTTTTATTTTTATGATTTGGGACATTATGATGTTGCTAAAATTGTGAACATAATTAAGGATATTCTTAACAAATTGGTGTTCGACTCATTAGAACGAGATTTTTTTTTTCAATTTTCAACTTTCTGCAGTATTTATCTTAGCTAGAATGTATCTGCATGTTCCGTTAGTTGTTTTATGTTCTTGGATTCATGAGATCGAAATTGTGCTCTAAAACTGTTCTTAAAGAAATGGACACTTCTCAGCATATATAAATCCATGGAATGTCTACTTTATATTGTTTTTCCTGGTTATGAAATGATGTCTCCGTCAAATAGACTTGGTTTTGAACTAAAGCCGAGTGATCTGATGATCCAGTGCAGTTATGAGCAGTTCTATCACTTTCTTGGACATGGATTACTATGAGATTTGCAGGGAAAATACAGAAATTTATTTCATGATGCTAATTTCAATTTTCTAAGAAATTTATGAGGACTTAAATGACTTAAATGTTTTCCTGTTGAAGATGGAGAAAAATTGATGGATTATGAGACATGATTGCTTTTCCTAGAACTGGATTGTCCCCCCGCATATTTTCTTGTACACCCTTCCTAATTCAAGCTCTTTGCGTACTTTTTGGTGTAACCTATTTCTAACTGCACTTCCCTTTATCTTCTTTTGTCTGAAATAATCCGTAGGAGAATGCAGGGTGGAAGGAGGCTGTGGGAGTCCAAGGATGATATGAAATGGGGCCATGACAAGTTTGAAGAAATTACTTTGCATGAAAGGCGTCGTGGGGAGGTAATGGTTTGTTTTTGCATGCACTAAAAGCATGACCTCTCTCTCCCTCTCTCTCTCTCTCTCTCTCAAATGTGTTCTTTTCTTACCATATTAGAGGAAAACTTCCAAGGGTCATCCACGAGGTCGAGGTAAAAGCCAAGGCATGGATCACGGTTATGCTCGAGGTAACAGATCTAGAGCATACAATAAAAATAATTCCCAAAACGATGCTCCTAAAGTTGTGAGAGGAAGAGGACCTAGACGGTATGAATCAACAACAGACAACAATATCCAATCCTCTCCTTCACAAGATAAACAGTGAGTAAATCAATGATTGCAAATGAATTTTAATAGCCTCTACTCGTAACAATTTTTGTTGTAGCTCATGGATACATACTCATCCAGCATGTCCATTTTGCCTATGACTTCAGATCTGTTAAGCCTCCTGAACGAGCATTACACAATCATACAGGGAGAACCTCGGCACCTCCAAATGTAGAAGGTGAGCCTGTCTCTGTTAGGAAACATGTCTTTGCATCAAGCCTGAATTCTGCTTCTCCGCCTTTCTACCCTTCAGGGACGTCTAGTAAAAACATCCTTAAACTGGAAAAAAGTGAAGTACAAGCTGGACTTCCTGAAAAGAATATGTATGGTGATAGTCGCTCTATGCCACAATCAAGTGTAATGGTGGATGGAAGGCATGTAGTTGATGCTGTTGCTATGGACAGGCTTTACATAAATGATTCAACCAATCCGTCTTTAGGAAATCTTTCATCTAAGACAAATTCTGGTTCTTCAGTGGTCAGTAATGCTCAGATTCCCCAATCTAGGCCTCAGGGAAGGGGTGCTGGTGTAGGATCTACCAGCTACCCTCCTGCATCACTCCATAGCCAAGTTAACAAGGTCTCTTTACCGACTCAATCACATGGTGTAACACGAACTCCTAGTCAAAATCGGGTTCAACCTGCTGTTCAGGTTCCTGTCCAGCAGTTGGGTCAGCGACCTGATAGTGGATCTCAATCTTCATCTCCACCTAAAACTGCTTTGTCAGTTAACTCAGTGGAATCTGGATCTGGAGAGGCGGATTCTTATTCAGAATCAAGCAAATTGAAAACTGCTTTGGTTGGAAAGGGAAAAGGTATGGCACAAGGTATTGGTGCAGGTTCCTTTATTTATAGTGGGGCTCAGATTATGGGAACCTCTGGGAACATGAATATTACTCATGGAGATCAGAACTTTCCTCATACACCAGCATTTTTGCCGGGTAAAGTTTACTTCACATTACTGTTAACTTTACGGGAAATTGTATGGGTTTACTCCTTGTGGATAGGCTTTGTACTTCCGATCAGTTTCAAGATTATAGCACTCCTTTTAAAATCTACATTTTGTTTGGTATGGTGCAACGTTCCTGTGAGTTTATGAACTATAAAAGTAGTTTTGCTTTGTTATAATTTTGTCGATCCATTAAAAATGTATTAAAACATAGATATTATTTTCTTTTTTCCTCCTTTATTTTCCTGTCAAACTTTCTATTTTGCTCAATTTCTCTATTATCCATGCTATTACTTATATCGTCGATTATATGTAAAGTTATGCAATTTGGAGGTCAGCATCCTGGTGGCATTGGAGTTCCTGCAGTTGGCATGGCATTTCCAGGATATGTTGCCCAGCCTCAACTTGGCATGGGAAATTCAGAAATGACATGGTGTGGATTCTTTTTCTAAATGTCATTTTCTTGAGGATGTTATATTGCATGTCATAAATTTGTTGTGCTCTGGGTGGATGATGCTGTTGATCTTGCTCTTGCAATATTTTGATAAACTGTGAACTGGAATTTTTTTATCGACAAGGTGAAATATATTGGCTAACACCCAGTCAAATATTGTTTGGGAGTCGTTGTATCTAAAATGATTTGTGAACCCTTGATTTTGATTCTTACATTTTTCATTGTCTAGATGGCATTGCCAAATTGGTTTTGTGTGACTTGAGTGAGCTGGGATAGAATAGATTAAGAAGTCTCTTTATCAGGCTCCATGCAGTTTCTCTTCTTCCATATTCTTCTGAAAAATCTATTTCACCACCCTGCTGCCGGTTAGTGGTTCTAATTTAAGGAGCTTCATATTCTTCAGGCTACCAGTTTTGGCTGGTGCAGCTGGGGCTCTGGGAGCTACATATTGTTCGCCTTATATTGCTGTTGATGGTTCTTATCATGCTCGACCCTCAGGACAGACATCATCTGTGGCAACGTTGAGGTTAGTATGTTGTATTTGGTTTGATAACTCTTGATGCCGAAATTGTCTTATGTTATCATTTTGTTTGTGCTGTTACTTTACTGAGGCGTGTCATAGTTCAAATTTTAGATTGTCATATTATGGCACTCTGGTGGTGTTGTGGGAAAGCTAATAAAGTATTTACTTTGCATGCTCTGTTTTTTTTAGAATTATGTTGTGGATACATAGTTCATTGGGCTTTGTCAGTACTTCCTTTACTGCTTATTTATTTTATTTTATTTTATTTTATTTTATTCTTGATGAATAACCAAACTTTCATTGAGAAAATATTGAAAGCATACAATGGCGTACAAAAACAAAAGCCTGAAAAAAATGGAGGCAAACTAAAGAAAGGGAAGCGAAATACTGCTTATTTATTTATTTTTATCTTCTTCGACACATGTTGATCGCATACTTACTGCATGTGCGATGTTTTGTTTGGGGGTCCTTTTATGCTGCATATAATCACTACGTCTTGATCATTTCTACTCTCCGCAGCAAAGAAAATAACACAAACAAATCCAGTAACGAGGCAAAGCCTTCACAGAATGGTAAGATTGTCACTCTTTGTACATGAATATGACCGATTTTCTATGTTTATCACATGGCATCATGGTTTTGGCACAACTGATCTTTCTCCTTTGCAGAACTTGAAAATGATGATGTTGGACAGCGACAAAATAAGCCACGTAGGTAAGTTTAGATATACCGTCTATTCTCGATTACCAATAGAAGAGAAGGTTCGAAATCATAATGGGTTTGCCTTGGCTCAATAGTAGATATCAAGATGTATATCCAGATTGATGTAAAACTCTGACTCTTTCCTTTTCTCGTTTTAGATATTCAGAGATGAACTTTGGTCAATGAAGTAAGCAAGCATAAGTGATGGAGCCTATTCCAATAAGCAAAGGTCTGCAATCGATGAACCAAACTTCTATGTGTTGCTCATGTGCTGATCTCTAACTGGGGATATTTGATATTTTGCAGGCCTTCTTCTATGCCCTTTGTGATCTCTAGCTTTATTCTGGAGCACTTTGGGCTGCTATAGTTCCAATAAGTACTAGGTAAATCAACCGTTGGTTCTTTATTCTTGGTTTGGCTAGAAGATACGAACAGAGACAGACGGTATGGATAAAATATTGTTTGTCTGTTCATCTTGCAGGAAAACATGATGAACTCCTTCCCTGCCGTTAATCTGAGAACAACAGTATTTTCAGCTTGATGTGTGGGTTTACCCTTGTTTAAGTTGCGGTAAGGTCAAGTCGTTCGATTGAATTCCTAGCGTGTATCGCTGAAAATTATACACAAAAAAGAAGTAATTATGTTTGGTTGAACTCCATGGTGGCAGATTTTTCTTATGGTTTGGTTTGTGAATGAAGCAAGTGAGAAAGGGCTTCCCCAAATATGAGAAAAATGAGAAGTGATGAAGAAACTTGTTTAGCAGCGCCGCAGCACCACCACCACCACCACCACCACCAACAGCAGCAGCAGCTATGTGCTAATTGGAGTTTGATTATTGTCAATTCTATATATAATATGAATATGATAGTGGCTTTGGTTAAGAAGTTTGATTGTTTGTTACCTTATTATTGTTACCACTGTGGTCGACTATTATTTTTCTGTGCCTGATTTCTGTAATGAATGTTGGATACACACTACTCGGATTCCGGTTTGTATTTATTGAGTAATGAGACACCACTGCTATTCCATTTTGCATTTACTTTACCCCTTTCAGATTCATTTTTATGAAAATATTGATCATATTCTATTTTATTCTATGATTCCATCAGATTCAAGCCTTCAATCATCTGAACTCCGAACTCGTTTAAAAAAAACGATAAAAAAAAATTAATTATAATTTCTTATCACGAGAAAAGAGAACTATTGTGAATAATTGCACGAATTTCATTTTAGTTTTGGTTACATGAATTAATAATAATTTCATAGCTCTAGCGAAACTAGAGACAAGAATCTAAAAAATTCCTTATGAAATTTATTGTTATTATTGATAAAAAATTAATTTGGAATGAATGGTATGACTAATATTGAAATTAAAAAAAAAAAAAAAAGAAGAAGAAGAAGAAGAAGAATGATGTGGTTTTGACTGTTTCAAAGAATATTTGGGTGGTGAAGCTAAAAAAAGGAATTTCAATTGGCCAAAAATGTTGCAGCAACCAATTGTTGGGTGATCTCATCAATGGTGGATAAAAATAACCAATTGGTTTGGGGAAACCCATAATAGAGACTCCTTTTTAGAAATCCTTTAGCTTTGTGTTGCTTTCTTTTCTTTTTTGATTCAGACCTCCTCACCCAGGAGGGAATGGAGATCAAAGAAAAGAAGAGAATTTCAAGCTTCTCCTCCTCTCCATTTATGTCATCATCTTCTTTGATGGCTTTCCTCCTGGTTTTCCTCTGCTTCATCCTTTACGCCCCGATCGCCCCCGCATTTGCCCTCAGCCCTGCCGGCCCTGGCTCCGGCGCCGCCTCCTTCATTCCTAAAGACAACTTTCTCCTTGACTGTGGTGCCACAAGGGAACTTGGTGCACTCCCTGATGGAAGAGTGTTCAAAACTGATGACCAATCCCTGCAGTTCCTAGATGCCAAGGATGAGATGGTAGCCACCGCCCCACCGGATACAAACGCGCCGTCCCCCGTCGATTTGACAGCCAGAGTCTTCCTCCAAGAAGCTGCTTACCATTTTCAGATGGCTGAGCCTGGATGGCATTGGCTGCGACTCCATTTCTTGCCTGTTAAAACCAATGACTTTGATCTCTTGGAGGCCAAATTTTCAGTTGTCACTGAAAAGTATGTGTTGCTTCACAGCTTCAACATCAACAATGAATCCACATTTGTTCTCAAGGAGTTTCTACTTAATATCACTGAACCAAAACTCTCAATCAAGTTCCTCCCAATGAAGAATTCAGCTGCTTTCATCAACGCCATCGAGGTCGTTTCTGCTCCGGAGGGCATGATCTCCGACTCCAACATGGAGCTGTCTCCGGTCGGGATGGTCGACGGCCTAAGCAAATATGCATTTCAGACAGTGTTTAGGCTGAACATGGGAGGTCCTGCAATCACTCCAAGAAATGACACTCTTGGGAGGACATGGGAGAGAGATGAAGCTTACAGGAAACCTTTAGCTGCTGGAAAGAATGTTGTTGTTCAGACCAACAGCATCAAATATCAAGACGGCCTGGAAGAAATTGGGAAGTTAATTGCGCCTCCAAGTGTCTATGCAAGTGCAGTTCAAATGGGAGATGTTCAATCCATGGAACCAAATTTCAATATCACATGGAGATTTGAGGCAGATCCCTCATTTGGGTATCTAATTCGCTTCCATTTCTGTGACATTGTCAGCAAAGTTCTAAACAATCTGTATTTCAATGTTTATGTAAATGGGAAGGCTGCCATAACCAACTTGGATTTGTCACACAAGCTAGGAGTTTTGGCAACTGCATACTACCAGGATGTTGTGGTTAATTCTTCTTTCATTGTAGAGGGATTGACAATTCAGATTAGTCCAGCAAGCGTCGATACGGGCGATAGGAATGCGATTCTAAATGGGTTAGAGGTAATGAAAATAAGCAATTCTGTTAATAGTCTGGATGGAGAGTTTGGAGTGGATGGTAAGTCTGCAAATGGGTCAAACCGTGGCACGGTTGCTGCTGTTGGGTTCGCAATGATGTTCGGGGCATTTGTCGGGCTCGGTGCGATGGTGATGAAATGGCACAAGAGACCTCAAGATTGGCAGAAGAGGAACAGTTTCTCTTCATGGTTGCTTCCTGTACATGCTGGTGATTCAAGCTTTATGACAAGCAAGACCTCATATGGTTCACACAAGACCAACACTGGTTTAGGCCTTGGCAGGTTCTTCACTTTGGCAGAGCTGCAAGAAGCCACCAAGAACTTCGATTCCAATGCAATAATTGGTGTTGGTGGGTTTGGAAATGTGTACCTTGGAGTGATTGATGAAGGCACCAAAGTTGCTGTAAAAAGAGGAAATCCACAATCAGAACAAGGCATAACAGAGTTCCAAACAGAAATTCAAATGCTTTCAAAGCTAAGACACAGGCATTTGGTTTCTTTGATTGGATACTGTGATGAAAACTCAGAAATGATCTTGGTATATGAGTTCATGTCAAATGGCCCATTCAGAGATCACTTGTATGGAAAGGACTTGTCTCCGTTGTCGTGGAAGCAAAGGCTCGAGATCTGTATCGGATCAGCTCGAGGTCTTCATTACCTGCACACAGGATCAGCACAGGGAATCATTCACCGTGATGTCAAAACAACCAATATTTTGCTCGACGAGAACTTCACTGCAAAAGTTGCGGATTTCGGGCTGTCGAAGGATGCGCCAATGGGGCAGGGGCATGTTAGTACTGCAGTGAAGGGGAGTTTTGGGTACTTGGATCCAGAGTACTTTAGGAGGCAACAGTTGACAGAGAAATCAGATGTTTATTCGTTTGGGGTTGTTCTACTTGAGGCTTTGTGTGCAAGGCCGGCAATCAACCCATCTTTGACAAGGGAACAAGTGAACTTGGCTGATTGGGCAATGCAGAATAAGAGAAAAGGGACATTGGAAAAGATCATGGATCCTCTTCTAGTTGGAGCCATAAGTCCTGAGTCTATGAAGAAGTTTGCAGAAGCAGCAGAGAAGTGTCTTGCAGAACATGGTGTTGATAGGCCAAGCATGGGGGATGTGCTGTGGAATTTGGAGTATGCATTACAACTTCAAGAGTCATACTCAAAAGGCAAGGCAGAAGAAGAAACCAAACCCGAAGCTACCGCACCTGTCACCCCCACCTCCGCTACTCCTACCGCTGTCGACGATTCGACAGATGCACCAAACTCCGACAACCGCCCTGCTGCTGTGAAGCCAGAACAGAACAGGCAACCGGCAGAGGTCCCAAATCCCATTGATGATCACTCCGGCAGTGCAATGTTTGCTCATTTTTCTAATCTCAATGGTAGATGATGATATCAAAACTTGGAGGGCTGTGAAACAACAATGCCTAAACACATATGTCATGAAGGTTTAATTGTGGAGTTGGGTGAGTTTGGATAGGCTAATCTGCATTCAACCTGTGTTCCTTTTCTTTTCTTTTCTTTTCATTTCTTATGTGGGAGTGTCTGATTGTTTGAGTCAGAAAGGAAAAACAAAAAAAAAAACGAAGAGAAGGTAAATATGTTGTGATTTTCTGTACTGATGTTCAAGAATGTACACATGCAGTAGAGGTAATCCCATATATTACTCCAATTATATAAGCTACAACTTGGTTATGTAATCCCCCTGTAACATTTTCAATCTTAGGACATGAATTCATCTGCATATTTCAGATGGCATTCCAACTTTTTAAACAAAATTACTTCCAACTTTGTATTATCAAGTTGCAACGAAGTTCTAAACCTATTTCTTTCTAATTCCCTACCAATAAATATAGTCCAGATGCTCACAAGAACTTGCTCAAATTTCTTGCAGTCTGTTTCTAGGAAGATTAAGAATCATTCAACTAAATAAAAGGTAGAAATTTCATATTTCGATCTTGTGCTGTAGGGGTGTGAAAATGCTGAACCAACATATTAATCCTCCACAAAACAACCATCACTCAAACCAATTGGATTTGGTATATCCCCTCAATTAAGAGACTGAATATTCAAATCCCTCAACTCGAAAAAAGAACGAAAATCAATGAAACCGATCACCAAACTATACGGACGAATTCTATTCAGACCAAGCCCATGTACAACTTTTGGTTTAGTATAAGGAAAGACTAGATGCTCTATTTACATGCAAAATCCAAAAAGCTACACGACCCTCAGTGGAGACAACTTTTGGTTTAGTATAAGGAAAGACTAGATGCTCTATTTACATGCAAAATCCAAAAAGCTACACGACCCTCAGTGGAGAGCTGCTAACTCAACGAGATCTTTGTACTTATCAGAGACTAAAGACTTCACCTTCAGAGTTGGTTGGCCGTTGCCTTTTGCTGGAGACACATACTTCAACCCGATTACTGTTGCCAGGCCTAACAAAAAGGATTCGGTAATTAATTTACAAACACATGAAATATGAGATAGAAGAACGTTCCCTTCATTATTTTAGTAATTTACATGAATTGAACAAGAAAAAACTAAAGCTTTTGGCGTGACACATTAAGGGCTGACCAACAAAATATTCAGTCCAAAAGAACCATAAAATAAGGAATTGAGAGAAACATATACGTATGGAGTTATTAAAAAACGTTTTCAAAGACAATGCAACAAGAAATGTCTACTCACTCTCATGTACGCGTCCATACAACAGCCTTTCACCTTTCCAGTACTCCAACGGTCGTGTTTTGAACCTGGTACTTCTTCTCATCCCATATTGCCACGTTGTTCCAGCCCCTGGCAAGATTGGCAGATCACAAAAAGGAATTCGAAAGAAAAATCTCAATAGTATAGAAATAAAAATTTGGGTTACATATACGGCTAGATACCTGCAAAGCTTTGCCTCCCGCAAATCTTTTTACCTTTGCGTTCTTTGCTTGCACGAGATTTGGGCTTGACCTGTTATCCAACAATAACCCAAGAAAACCTTGATTTTCTCTCGAGAGTAAAAATCAGTAACAAGTAGATTTAACAAAAAGAGGGTTTTTATCATTTTCTTTCCCATTTTGTGTGTGTGTGGTGGTGGAGGGTGGGGTGGGGGCAAGTAAACTAATCGAGTGGTGGTAGGCTACTTCTAATTTTAGATTTTAGAAGGCAATGTATCATTAACAAAAATATCACAGGAAGTCGAGCAATCATCGACATAATAATGTGACAATATTAATAATTGTAAAGAGTAACGAAAGAAATACGTGCCAGATAAAACAAGTAATGAAACTGAATACAGTACTTCCATATGACAGTGGTGACCACGATAAAGAAAGCCTTCATATATGAAAAATACCACAATTTGACAAAGCACTTCGAGTCATCGATAATGAGCAACTGGAAATAAAGGCGAGGAAAAGAGAAAAGAAAGAAAAGGTTTACCTTATCATGGTGATCTGTTCCACTGCTCCTAAACGGCCCATCCACAATATTTTCAGGACAAGTAGCAGTTGATTGATCTGTTAGAAAATAAAGAACACACAACCTGAAATCATCTAATCCATCTACTGGGATTCTGGGAATTCATAAGCCAACAAGAACGAATTTCTGCCTTTCCAACATAAAAATCTAAAGCAGTACAATCTGTAAAGAGAGAAAATGGTTCTTCATAGAGAAAGCTGAAGCCAATTCAGAATTATAACATTATTGAAAATGTCGGCATGTGCATCTTGTTCAGAAGAACAAACCATCGTTATACAGTTCCTACAAAATGTGAAGCATTGAAGTGGTACACTTCAACTACTAAAATTTATTTAACAATCCAAGACGTACTTCTTACGGAGTTATTATCATTTCTCGGACATATTTAGTAAAACATACTTTTCCAAAATTTATCAAAAAAGTCCAACCATCAAAAGCACTAAGATAAGCAGTAACATACGTTAGGTTTTAATTTCCTATTTACATGAATGTACAATAAATTATCAGCTAGAGTAACTAATGATATTCTGGAATTGGTGATCATACCCAACTGACTCTGAATGCCAACCGGGTACCCTTTGATCCTATCCACCTTGGATGTGCTTGGTTGCTCAGAAGCTGATCCTGCGTGATCTTCCATCTGCATATTATCAATTTATCACAACACGATGTAATATCAAACTTCAAAACATATAAATCAACTGGCACAAAGATATGTACCTCGTCATCGGACGCATTAGTTGCATTAGCCACAGCATCTTCTTGAGCTTCGAAACAACTCAATTTCTCATTTGCTTCCACTTCTGCGCAGCTGCCACTAATATCCTTAGCTTCCATGCTAGCTTGAGTTCCACTTAAGGCAGCAAAGCCGCCAACTTGGTTTGAAACATTACTCGAAGATATTTTACATATGGAATCAGCATCTTCAATAAGGACTTTGGGCGACTTGATTCCATTAGCTACAGCCCCGCCATATTTGGTTAAAAGTGACTTTAATTTAGAAACACTTGACTGCTCTGCAATACCAACTGCATCCGACAAGTGATTACTGAGTTCAAAAAGGGAAGGATTTCTTGCTGGTGATTGGTCAATGTCCTGAGCTGAAAATGGAACACATGATGACTTTGAAAGCAAAATTTGTTCATTCAGGGCTGATAATGATGCCAGTGGACTTCTCATTGAGGGTGGTGTACAAAGAAACGAATTTTCATCATCCTGCTTAGATTTCAGAGTTTCTAACATTTGTAACTGATTGTCCACACTGAAACTACGCTTAGGCAGATTGCCTGTCGAAGATTTCAAATTCACTGTTCGAGTGGCTTCTAAATCTGGAAGGTTTAATTTCTCTAAATTAATGGGTTTAATCTGCAAGCACTCCTGTAACATGTTGATAGCTCGATCGCCTTCTAGATCTTCACAATTAGCAGAGAGTAATTCATCCAAAATTTTATCCACTTTGTTCTCTACCTTGGCTATTGAAGCTACAAAGAAAAAAAGGATCACAGCAGCAAAGAGGGACGATGGGGACTGACCTTTAGTGTTAACAGGGACAGTGCGAAATGAAAAGGAAAAGAGGGAGAAAATGAAAGTAACTGATATAGATAAAAAGTAAAATCAACTGAACCAAGATGCATGCAGAAGGTTGCATTTTGATCTACATTATAAATTACTTACCAAAGAACTCCTCCTCCCCCTCCTCATCCTCAAAGGATACATCTTCATCAGTTTTATTTTCTGAGTTAATTATAGGCCTTGAATCTTTTTCTGTGCCCGGTATTGATACACTGATATTACCTGATTCAAATGTCACTTGCGAGGGTTCTACATTCTGATCATTTTCAGATTTTATTGACGAATATTGAAGCTTGTACCTAACAGACCTCCTGCGTGCACAACAACAAGATTTGGGGTTCTCAACCAAAAGAATACATGATGTTTCAAAGAAAAGAGACAAAAATTTGTTAATAATATAGCATGTTTGTGATTATACCCAAGAATTCCTGGTCTACGTTGGCGTATATTCGTGGATGGATTTTGTAGGTTCAAGTCCTTCAAAACTGCTTCCGTCTGTTTTCGAATTTCTCTTTTGGCATCTGTGGGTCAATGACAAAATGGGAAGAAAATAATGACACAAACCTATATGCATCTGAAATTTGTGCGGAAAAAGGAGCATAAGAACAACTTACTTTCGAGCCTTTCGTAGGCCAAAAATAACTCCTCTGGGTCTTTCAATTGTTTAATGTCAATTTTTGGTTCCAAGCTCACAGGAGGTTGTCTATTAGAAGAAGATATCATAAAAGTTTGCCAAAATTTTACTTTTGTTCGCACAAAAAAAAAAAAAAGTAGGCAAAATTCACTTATTATAAGCATTACCTAGCATCAGGTTTTAAAGAAAACCTAGCCCGCTTTCGGTTTAAGGCCGGCCTTCTTTCTTGTGGATTTTCCTCTGCCTTCACTGTAGCTTCCTCCTTTTTCTCATTGTTTGCAAGAAACGTTGCAGCTTCAGATTGCATCAAATTTGAGTTACCGTCTAAAATTGATCTGGCCTGCTCTTTAAGTTTACTAGGATTTCTTGAGACCTAGCAAATTTAGGAGACCTATGAATCGTTGACCCTCAATTAAACCAAAACTAGACATATATATATATATATATATACAAAATGCTTCGATAGGAGCCATGATGATGAGAGAATGGAGATCATGAGACGCAATACTCTAAAACCATAATTTTCAATACTCTTGCATCAGTGCACTGAGAACCAAGCGCCCAAGGGAAATTAGATAGTAGTAATAAGAAGCAAGGCTATAGCACCGTAGCTTCCAGTGCTCTTGCATCAATATACTAAGAAAACAAGCCCCCGTCTTAAACCGACGAACTATATATCATGCCCGGAAGTAAAACAAATCCCAGTTCACAAATCAAATGGGCTAACCAGCTTTTACCATTAAAAACCAAAGTAGGAGGTGCATTTAATTTTAAGGAAAGAATAAACCATCACACGCAAAGCCAAAAAAACATTTCAATTCCTCACACTTTCCACAGTAACCAGAACCATCGATTCAAAAGGAAAACCACGCCACGCTCTGAGATACTTACTGAAAATATGGGAACAGAACATGAATTTCAATTCATCCCTCAATTGCGCACTGAGCTCGTTGAACAAGCAGAAAATGGCACAAATCAAAAAAGCAATAAATTGGAAGCATCATATACAACGAGTATGGAAAGATAGAAATACCATGGATTTGAGGTGGTTGTGGATGGCGTCAAGGTCGGTTCCAATACCATGTGGCTTCGACGGATCCGGAAAAATGCCGAATGCGCTTGGAAAGAGATAGATACCAGAATAAGCAGCAAGAGGATCGATCACAACAGAGAGTCGAGCTTCTTCGTCCACCATTGTTGCACTCTTCAGTCTCTGGATCGAACCCTATGGAATTGGAGACTGCAGAATTCGAAAGTAAACCAAAGGCGCGAAAAGTTCGTATTATTTTTCCGTATTTTAATGTTTTGCAGATGAGGTCCTTCGAATTTTCCTCCTTTTCCTCTTTGGCCGACGTATTTCAATGAAATTATGTTTGTTGCCCAAAATAATTTTATATGAAAAAAAAATAATAATAATAAAATAAAATTGTTGATGAAGTTTGAATATATCTTTCATTTTCTTTTAAAATATTACATTTTTACTTTTAAAATCTGAATTTATGTCCTAAATTTTATAATTTTACATTTTTATTCTTAATTTTAAATTATATTTCAAAATTTTGCATAATTGCCCCAAATTTTCACTCATGCACGTGTCATTTATAAATTTTTTTTATTGATTAATTTAATTCTTTTAAATTAATTAATTTTTTCATCGTTATTATAATTAATTTAAAAAATTACATCATAATATTTAAATTAATTAACGAAAAGTCAATACCAACGACCCAAAGTATGTGTAGATAATGAAAATTCAAAGGACAAAGTTAGGAGAAAAATGTCCATTGCCTACGTGCTTGTACCATAGGATTTCATCATCGGTAGCAATTACATATACAATGGCTATGTGATCTGGGTCGATGTCATGACTTTGGACACTTGAAGTTGCGTCTATCATTTTTCTACATGCCTCCCTATTTTCTCTACGTTTTAATGCTTTTGTACCCGTCGAAGCAACATTTCTGAATTTTCCATCCTTTGATTCCATTAAATTTGTGTGACGTGTCATGATCATGTTTGTCCAAAGCGTGTTGTCTATGGTCACATGTCGAATATCTCGATCATACTTGTCCAAAACATGTTGTCCGTATTCGTAGGCCCGTTCCAAACCTCCTTTACATGCTTTCATCTTAGATATGTCTTTAATATTTCATGTCGTATCAATATGCGAGTATATGACCGTTCACCAAAATCATGTCTATACCCGCTAATGCTAAAGTTCCCAAAATGTAGTATAGAGGATATGACTACTTGTCACTCATTCCTACCGGGTTATATGCTATCAAAGTAGTTGTTGCCTAATCGCTTTTAACTTATAATATTACTTTATTTCACATTGTTTTCAACGTATTTCCTCACTCACATTTTCTAAATATTTATCGCAAACGTGATTTGAGGCTCAAGTATACGCTAACGTTATCTGCGAAATTCGAATTTCTCATGACTGACTTGTTCGCTAAGTTAAAATAAGTGTCACACAATCGTCGACCCACTGTCACAAAAGTGCGATTGTAACACGATGCATGGATTTAACTATTCTGTCGCCATCAAAGAAACTGGTTTCTGAAGAAGCTTCACATCAGCTCAAGTTCAATTCGCCGGACCTTATACGGGATGTAGACTATCATTTGGGTGCATCTTGATATGCATGCCAAAGGTGATATATTGATATTTGTACCTTAGTTATTCACGTAAGTGCTAATCTCCTTTGAAATCTATGAAGTGGACTATTGAGGATTACTATAAAACTCTCGTTTTCTCTCGCTACTTATTCTCTCTCTAGATAGAAAGCAGAACGCCCGATCATCGACAACCCTTTCTTTCCTCTGGTATGGATTTCCACGAAATGAAAACATGTTGCATCATTGTATGCTCGACATTTGTTGCCCTAGTTTACATCCCAGAATACTACTATGACTAATTTGTCACCCAATCTACTTAAATAACCTAAAAGCTTGACCCCACACTGTTTAGAGAATGGGTTTTAAGCATGTTTTGACGTTGAATTTCACGAGTCGATTTGAAGTAGTTTTCTAAGTAATTGATAAAAGTATTTTTAAGTACGAGAAATATAATTTCATTTAGCTGTTGGAAAAAACAAATAAACCAGTTCAAATTTATTATTATTATTTTTACGTTTTCAATAGAAATTATATTAAGAAATAAAAATTATTAATATTATTTGAAAATATTATTTTTTCAAAGAGATGAAGAAAAATTAAGGAATTTCATATGTGCGAATCCTAAAAAATATAAAATAAAATTTAAAGAATATTCATTTTTGACAAAAAAAAAAAAAAAAAAAAAAAAAAAAAAAAAAAAAAAAANTTTCTTGAACCCGAAATTTCCGGGGAAGTTCACGCGCGCATTGCAATGTAAATGACAATATTGGGTATATAAATTAAATTTCCCAAAATTCCATTATTTATTATTAATAATATATTTTTTCCCCTTCTTCTTCCCCGTAGGGTTGCAGCAGATAAACGCCACCACTCAACACGCACCTGTCTCTATAAACTCTCAACATACAAAGCTCAAAGTTCTTATTTTTTCACTTCATTTTCACTCTCCTTCATTTCCTCTGTTTCTCCTTCTTTCTCTGCAACAATGGGTGCGTCACTTCCACCCAAGGAGGCCAACCTCTTCAAGCTCATCGTCGTAAGTTTATCGATTCTTTTCTATGTGCTTCATCATCACTTTAATCATACTTCGATCGAAGTTAAATAGTTGTACCCTTCTTTCTTCTTCTTCTTTTCATTGGACAAACCCTAGATTTTTCTTGCTGAACTTTCGGCTAGTTTTGTATGTTCTTTCATTGAGGAATGTGGGGATTGGAGGAAAATTTGGACATTCTTTGATTGCATTTTTGTTTCATAGGAACTAGTGAATAAGTAAGCTACTTTTAATTTTAATTGGGTTGCGTACTACTTCAGTGGATAATAATAACGTGATTTGGTCGGTTTTTTTGTCGATATGATATTCATCAGCTGTGTTATTGGTCAATATTTGAGAGGCTGTTGCAATGGTTAATTGAGTTTTGTGTTTTTTGTTATTATCTATTGTAGAAATCATACGAAACAAAACAGTACAAGAAGGGCCTGAAAGCAGCTGATCAAATTTTGAAGAAGTTTCCCGAACATGGAGGTAGTTCCAACTCTTAGTTAATGATTATTCAATTCGAATTTGTATCTGGCATCCGTGTTAAAACGATGTACCAGTCTTATTTGTTATTATTTCTTTTCCACCCCCCCTTACTATCTTCAATAATTCTTATTTCTACACAATATCAGAAACTCTATCCATGAAGGGGTTAACGTTGAATTGTATGGATCGTAAGCCTGAAGCATATGAACTTGTTCGATTAGGATTGAAGGTTTGTGCATTTTTTTATCGTACTCGAATTTCATTGTTTCATAATAGCTGATTTGTATCATAGTTCCTGGTCATCTAAGTTTGTGTTTTGATGCAGAATGACCTAAAAAGTCATGTTTGCTGGCATGTTTATGGTCTCTTATATCGTTCAGATAGAGAATACAGAGAGGCAATTAAATGTTACCGGAATGCCCTGAAAATAGATCCTGACAATATTGAAATTTTACGTGATCTGTCACTTCTACAGGTTTGAACTATATCTTGTTCTTTTAACCTGTGGTTTTCTGCATTATATTTGTGCAACATGGAAATATCATTTGTTACATCTGAATCTTGATAATATACTTCTTTGCGGTGAATTTTTGGATGATACTTTGAGCTATTAACAACTATAAATTTACAAGACCTTTTATTTGAAACTGAGAAACTATTACATTGATGTGAAATTTACAGGAACTAACGATCCAATATAGGCTACTATTAGGAAAGTTTGTTCACTGTTATAAGTATTACTAAACAGCACCAAACCTCTGACAGTAGGACTTTGGACTATCTCAAGCAGAGTTTTCTTTTAGCTGTATGCAATATTAGTCACTGGGAAAACCACCCATTGAACTACTCTGTTCTAAAATTTGTGGCTAACTGTTGACTTGGTGACTCTTACACTTTCTGCTGACATAGATGTAGATGGCACTGCTATGGCCGTATAAATAGCATAAGTTTGTGGTGAAGTAACTAGAAGCTTGTACAGATTCAGAGCTAATAGAAAATATAGCATAGGTGGTGATAAGAAGGAATGAAGAAAAGAGTTTGAATTGTTGGGTGCTAGAGGCTTGGTCTATTTAGAGAAAAGTTGATTTTCAGTTGGGAGTTGCAACAAATTGGAGTAAGAACGGTTGGACCATTTTGACAGATTATCATGCACAAAATCTTTTTTCTTTTGAAACATAGCCTCAGGATCAGTTCATCATTTTATTAGGGGGAGGGGGGAAATTAGTATGGCTAATGTAATGTCTTATCTTTTAGCCTTTCTCTATATCTTCCTTCTTGCCCTCTTAATGCATCTAATCTCATTTTTTATATGTACTTTTTAGAGATTCTTTCTTCCTTAGTTTCCTGATCTGGAACATGCATATTGGACCACGTTTTGGTGATCTTTATTTGATGTGTTTAATCTTAATTACTTTATCGTTATGATGCAATCATTTTCTTTATTATTTGATTTTTTGGTCATATGTTTTTGGCTCATTTTTACCTTTAATGTTGCAGGCCCAAATGAGAGACTTGAAAGGCTTTGTTGAAACGAGACAACAACTTCTGACCTTGAAACCAAACCATCGCATGAATTGGATTGGTTTTTCTGTAGCTCATCACTTAAATTCAAAGTACGTTCCTATCTGTTTGACTTGTAATATGTTCAGTAGTTGTAATGACTTATTTGGCATAGCTTCATAATATGAGATTCAAAATATGGATCCTACTTTATGACATTTGAGAATTTATACAAGTGAGTTTTCTATTTTTTTTTTCTCTAATTTTATTTTCAGAAAAAGGAGAATTGTTAAACACCATCACCAGCAATGTCGGGGAAACTTTTTAAGCTCCCAAATCTTCCCGAAAAGCTCTGGGAAAAAAAAAAAAAATTAAAGCTTATGAAAATAACAATTTTGTACAATATCGATGTTCTTGAAAAATAATTTTAGAAGTGTATGTATATGTATTTTAAAAAGTTATTTAAAACCACAGCTCATGGATTGGTTTTAATTTTGCTCTTGTTAGATAAAGAAGTTGAAAAACTTCTGACTTTAATATGAGAGACAGTTCATTGTTCTATCTTATAGACTTAAGTAGATATTTCACTATTTTTGTAAAGGTTGCCAGATTATTTTACTCTAGTATTTATTTTTTGTGTATTTGAGAGTATCACCTCTGGTTTTTTGCTTAACTTCTTTCTTTCACTTTTAGTCCATCAAAAGCAGTAGAAATTTTGGAAGCATACGAGGGTACGCTTGAAGATGATTATCCACCAGAGAGTGAACGCTGTGAGCATGGAGAGATGCTCTTGTATAAGGTTTGTATATATATATTAGTCTGTTCTGTTAGCAAAGTTTGCTTTGTCAGTTCTTCTTGATGAAGTTTCTGTACATGTCACAAGGTTGAGCTTTGTTGGCAATAATTACTAGCAAGTTTATTTTGGTTGATAATCCATTTGTATTCTTCTTTCAGATTTCTTTGTTGGATGAATGTGGTTTTTTTGAAAGAGCTCTTGATGAGTTGCACAAGAAAGAGCCAAAAATTGTAAGTGGTCTTGTCAATGCCATCTCTTTGGGGTTCTCTTTAAACTAACATTTTCAGCGAAAACAGGGTGTTATGTGTGGTTTTTTATTATGAGATTTTTTCTTGTTATGCTTGTTTTAGGTGTTTGGTATCTTGTAACTTGTGAATTACTTTAATTAATCGTTACGTTTTATTCTTTTGGATTGGAGTCACTTTTTATAGTTATCTGGGTTTGCTCCTTAACTTGGGCTGTTTTTTGTACCCCCTTATTGTAAGTTCCATGATTCTGAATTACAGTTTGGTTTCTATTGAGAAAGAGCTTTTGAAGGAAAAGTTTGTCTTTCTTGTCCGAACAAAACTATGAAACACAGAGAGAGAACCAGCAGTACTAACCAATCTGACTCATTTACAGGTTGACAAATTGTCTTATAAGGAACAAGAGGTTTCTCTGTTAGTGAAGCTTGGACGTCTGGAAGAAGGCAAAAATTTATACAAGACACTACTTGCCATTAATCCTGACAATTACAGGTATTAAATGGGTTTAATTTTCTTCATTGATATTTAGGATGTGAATCTCCTGCTGCCTTTCTTTGAGTAAAAAGATCTCAAACTATATGGCTTTTATGGAACCTCAAAAGATGGACACTCTACTTTTTTGGCTCTAAGGCATTGGAGGAACGGGAAGGGAATTGGTTAAGTTTATTTCCTATTCCACAGGTTGATAGTTTTCATATTTAAACATTGAGTTCAATAAGAAAAAAAAAAAAAAAGCGATCTTGAGGATGCTTACTCATCATAAAACCATGTTCGTTCTTTATTTATTGTTTCTTCAGGTTTCTCTTTCATTTTTCCCGTTTTTATAAGAGAAGAACAGTTTATTAACTGCTTGAGAAGTCTCAGATAGCAGACTTCCACATAACTATGTTATCTTTCTATTTCCCACAAAGGTGTATGCTCACCCCATGAATGTCTTACATATTTAAATTTATGATTATATATTATTTGTAAACCATGATTGGCTGGCCCAATGGCGATCGACGACTCAATGAAAACATGGGCCTAGACTGAATGAGTTTAAGCCAAATGACTACCTACCTATGTTTTAATATCTTACAAGTTTTCTTAGCAACCAAATGTGGTAAGGTTAGATAGTTGTTCTGTGAGATTAGTTGAGATGTATATAAGTTGGCTTAGACATTTACGGATGTAATATATACACACACTTTATTTCATCATTTCACTCCATATAAATACGCACACTTTAATTATAATCACATATCTTTTATTGTGACTTTTTAAATGAAAAATTGGCCTGGAAATCCATTAGATTAGGTTCCAGATGATGCTATTTTTTTCTTGCCACTGATTAGATACTATGAAGGGCTGCAAGTTTGTATTGGGCTAGTTTCAAAAAATTCTGAGTATTCTCCAGAAGAAATTGAACGGTTAGATGAATTATACAAATCTCTGGGGCAGCAAAATGGGTGGTCATCTGCTGTTAAGGTATGAAATCTTGACCAATATTCTTTTGAGCTCTTTTAACTTCATTTTCCACTTTTGTAGCGTGAGTTTAATGTTGGCTTGGGAAATATAATTGGCTCATTCTAGAACTTGACATGAATAAGATTTATAACTGCAAGCATATCTTTTGCTCGCTCTTGTAGAAATGATAACTTTGGCATGACATGTTATTCAACAATGTGTCTGTTTTTAAAAATTAGTTTTGAATAAATTAAAAGAAGTCAACCTTATGTGCATCTTGGTATGCCCTGTATGTCCTTAGGACATGGCCCCAGAGCGTCCTTTTTCTAGAATTTGGTGGTTGAGGTCTAAAGGAACTCACTTATATGTAAAGGTATCTGTTTGTTTTTCCCCCTCTCTTCGTTCCTCCTTCCCTCCTGAGGTAGGATGTCTTATATTATTCAATTGATGTTTAGTAGAATCCCAATGTCCCATTTTACCCTTTTCAAAATCATATTAGTAGAATCCTGAGGTAGGGCAATCACTGTTATGCCTCCCTCATTTTTAATTTCACAGAACTCTTGATGAGAATGGTAGAACTTATGAGGACCTGCCATTATTTACTCACACGACGAGGGATCAGTCCTCCATTTTCTATGACTTTTCCCTAGGGCTTGGACATTTGGTGTGGAATATTAAGTCTTTTGGTGTGTTTCTTACAAAGCATTGTTTATTATATTTACATTGTCTACAATGTTTTTGTGGTGGTGAAAAAATAAATAAAAGAGGAAGTCTTTAACATTGATGGGGAGCTTGGTACTGTTTCAATATGGAATGATGAAAGAGGAAACGTTGGCAATATTCCATTGGATTGTGAGTCAGTTTCAATGTGCAAATGAAAATCTTTTTGTGTAATAGTCTCCTAAGTTATTGGAAGAAATCAGGGTAAGATTATCACTGATTCTAAGGAGGAAGAAAAAAAAAGGCAAAGGAAGAGATTGTTGAAGTTAGTGAATTGCGTGTTTGATTGTCCTTTTGCCCAAAATTTCGTGTTCTTACATGAGACGGTGCTTTAAACCCTCAATTTGGGGTTAGAGGAGGCTTATTATGGAAAACAGGTTCCTTTATCTCATCGTGTGGAATTTGGTTAGGAAGAAACAAAAAAACACTGGTTTTTTTTTTGGAAAGGGGTGAGTGTTTGGCCCACTTTTGTGCAGTGCCATGGATACATGAAACTATTATTTTATGCAATCGTTTCTTGTAATACCTACAAATAATTTTCCTTATTGTATTAGTTTGTCCATCTAGTTGTTGTACACCTTATTTTCCAAGTGGTCATATTATGTTTATTTCTGCACCTCTGAATGAAAGATGCTTCTATTATTAAGAGAGAGAACTCTGTTGTCATTGTCCTTCATATTACTACTAGATCACTTACATTGTAACTGTTATTATTGTCCATCATGAGACCTTTTCTAGTTTAAATTTCTTGATGCAAGTGGCTCTTTTGCAGAGAATACCACTTGATTTTCTGCAAGGTGACAAATTTAGAGATGCGGCTGATACTTATATTCGGCCTCTCTTAACCAAGGTACTTATGTTATGGCTATTCGTTTTGTTTCTTGATTATCAAATTTGTAATGGACGCTGAAATTTAATGAATCTGTTTGTTATTTGCTTCAGGGAGTTCCTTCTTTGTTCTCTGATCTTTCCCCTTTGTATGATCAGCCTGGAAAGGTTAGTTTGCCCATTCCTTTCTTTTTTCTTTCTTTCTGTCTTTAAAGAAAAGTTTTGAAACCCTTGAATGGAATTTTTAGAATGTCTGTATTGCTTGAAAAATCAACTCAATTAATTTTTCTAATGTTCCTTTCAATGAACTCTTATTCAGGCGGACATACTAGAGCAATTAATTCTTTGGTTGGAGAATTCAGTCAGGTCAAGCGGTCAATACCCTGGCAGGTAATATTTCTTTTTTCTTTGTTACTGGTACAAGTATTTACCCTTTTGTAGAAGATTGAGATACTCATCAAAACTCCATTTTTTTTTTAAGTCTTATATCCCACTTGGAAAGTGCAACGATCTGCCTTCTTAGTTGGTTGATTTGCATCATTTTTAAAATTTGGTATATCAAAGGATTATAAGGAAAAAAAGAGGTACAAATTGAAGGATAAGACACTCTACCATGAAATCCAATGGATTAGTGAAGATTTTTTTTTCATTGATTTAGAATATAAAGGAACAGTAATTGTTCATCAATGTCATCGATTTTGTGCACTGTATGGCTTCATTTTGGTAAAAACGAGTTCATCTTCTGTAATAATCCTCTTTTATCTTCAGTGCTGATTGGAGGGCTTCTTGTTACCTTTGCAGACATTCATGCAAATTTCTTGATCCAGTGCTGATTGGAGTGCTGATTGAATTATTTTCTGTTTTCTATAAACAGTGAAAATATATAGCATAAATGAGTTTGAATCAAGTACTAGATCTAGAATATCAAAACAACAATATCTCAAGATTCTTCATCATGTTAAGGCTTTCTTCACTATGATGATTCCACGGAACGTTAATCCAACGAACCTTTACCTTTGGCACAATGCAAATAGGATCTGAGTTGAGAAGTCTTGGTTTTATTCAGAGACCCTCTGAAGTTTAGGCTAGGGAATATCCAGTCACCTATTTTATCGTTTTTAAAGTAATTTTGGTTTCTTACACAAACAAAGACCCTCCATAGTTAAAAAGTTGAGCCATCTTCTCCAAAGTTAACTTTGTAAATACTACTTTTGAGGAGATACAGCTAATGGAGTTTTAACCTTTTAACTTCTTCAGAACCGCTGAGCTTCTCTAGGAAGAAGGTTCACTAAAGAACTTCCAACTTTGTAGGGATTCTTTTACAACCAAAATTTCGTTAGAAAAATGAAGCATGTTGAAGTAAATAATAAATGACTTAAAGAGAGTGAGTTCAAGTCATGTGGCACCAATTAGGCTTCCCGTCTTTTTCTTTGCTTGTTAAGTGCAATATTGGGGAGGGTTTGGTTGCTTATTTTCAGAAAAATTGGTGGGTGGGCGAGATTCCCCTTCACGAGTTAGTTTCCTCGTTTATATCATATCTTCCACTAAAACATTTATTTTGTGGATTTTGTTCTTTTGTCCCTTGAACTCTCTGCCTCGTTGTTTTTGGGTTTTACGTGTCATCTTTCTGATGGTGAGGTCGTGAGACTTCTTTCTATTCTCCATAATCTGTGCCTTGTGGGGTTAGAGACTTGGTTATGGATCCGAATCCTTCTTGTATTCTTTCTTTTGGTTGTTGTTGGCCCCTACCTCAACCCGTCCCACCTCTACTTTCTCCTTTATTTGGAAGATTAAAATGACATGTTTTATACGGGAGAGTCAGCACTATGGATTGTGTCCAAAAACATTCTTCTTCTTATCCTTGAATTGGCGTTTTCTTTGTAGGCGTCAGTCTGAGGATTTGCATCACCTTCTTTGGGGATGCCTATTTGTTCAGTCCCTTTGGACCTGTTGGTTGGCTTCTCTTAATTTATATTTGGTTTGAAATAGGAACTATGCTGCTCTAATTGAGGAGAATCTCTCTTGGGTTACCCTTTCGTGATAAAGGCAAAGTTTTGTGACATGCTAGCTTCTTAGCAATCTTGTGAGGAGTTTGACTTGAGAGAATAGCAGTATCTTGAGGAAAATTGAGAGGTCTTGTGAAGAGGCTTCGGAGTTGGTGAGGTTTGATGCTTCTTTGTGGATGTGGGTAGAAGACCTTTTTATAATTATGAGCTTGGTTTGATTTTGCTGGATTGGAGTCCTTTCGTTTAGTCCTTGGGATTTCCTTTGCATTGACTTGTTTTTGTATCCCATGTTTTTTTCTCTCATGTTTCTCAACAAAAGTTCGATTTCTTATAAAAAAAAAAAAAAAAAAAAAAAAAAAAAAAAAAAAAAAAANCCCTATCTCAGTACCTAGTATGTACCCAAGTAATATGATCTATAACATTTACTGGATTTTTCATGCCTGGTGAGTGAGTAAAGCATTAGACAGAAATCAGGCTTCCATTCCAAAAATGTTTCTATCTGGAATGGTATAGGGGTTATATTATTATTTATAGCCTTTATTTAATTCACATTGATGATCCACCTGGGATGGCTTTTTTACCCCAATTAAAGAAAAAGTAGTATCATTTCACAGGGAAAGGGATGTTGAAGAAATGTTTTTCCAATTACTGAAATATTTATTTCTGTTTCTACCTTTTGATGTTCTTTGCTACAGTACCGAAAAGGAACCTCCATCAACACTCATGTGGATTTTGTTCTTACTGGCTCAGGTTAGTGTTTGTCAGTTTGATGATTACTTTGACATTGTTTTTCTGGCGACTTTATTTATTTGAATATTCATTATGCTCACGACATTTTGTGTTCAGCATTATGACAGAAGGGGCCAATATGACATTGCTCTCTCCAAGATTGATGAGGCTATAAAGCACACTCCAACTGTCATCGACTTGTACTCTGTAAAGGTGAGGCAGAATGGGGAAAACAACGTTGCCATTGATTATGATTATAGTAGTAGTTGTTGTCTTATGTGTGAAAATACGCATCTCTTATTAAAGCTTGTGGTCTTGAATTAAGTGAAATTCCTTCAACTTCTGAAGGATTTTTTTTATAAAAAAAAATCTAATTTCCTGAGAGCTCTTTTTTAGGCTTTGCCATCTAATTTGGTGGTTCCACTTTTGGGACTTTTACTTTTGAAGCTTCTTAGTTGAATTGTTAGTTTTTGGAGGAGTTTCTTAGCCAACTTTTTATTGTTTTGGCTATTTTTTATTTTTATCTTTAGCTGTTGTGGTTGTTTTTTGAGTTTGCTTTGGAGCCGAGCTTTAATTTATTGGTCCTTTTTGTTTCTTGGTCATTTTCTTTTGTTTGTATTCGCTTTATGATCTTGTCTGTTTTCTGGTTCTATTTCTTTTTATTCTCCTCGGCAGTTTGTATCCTTTGAACATTTTCCTTTTCATTGTATCAAGGAGAAATCGTTTCTGGTTACAAAAAGTAGTAGTTGTTTTACAATGGTCGGGGATGTCTTCCTGTAATATTTAGGATTAATTTTTGTACGATTTAATTTAATTAGGTTTTCATAAAATGATTAGCATTGACATTTAATATACATAGGCACTCAATATGCTATACCAGGCAGCTTTAAGTATTTAACGTTACATATTAAACTTGTGATGAAACTTATTCTCAAAACTTGGTTTTCATAATAATATTTTGTAAATAATAATTATGATAGGTTTTTTAGAACTTGTGATTAAGGTTTTCTTCATTTTTTAATGATTCAGGTTCATGTTTGATTTTTATTATTTCTATGTATTGTTATACTACAGAGCCGCATATTGAAGCATGCTGGTGATGCAGCTGCTTCTGCTGCATTGGCAGATGAAGCTAGGTGTATGGATCTTGCAGATCGGTACATAAATAGTGAATGTGTCAAGCGTATGCTGCAGGCAGATCAGGTTTTACTATGATTTTACTCCTTCAATTTCTGCATTTGATATTTTGTCTGATGCACGACTTAGTTACTTATGTACTATCATTGGGCTTTTACTATTATTGTTTCCCAAACACCTTCATACTTGAAGGTGGCCTTGGCAGAAAAAACGGCAGTTTTGTTCACAAAAGACGGAGATCAGCACAACAATCTCCATGATATGCAATGCATGTGGTTTGTCTCCATCCTCTGCCATGTCTGTCAACTATCCTATATCATTGTTCTCAATTTCAACTAATGGGGATCTCTCTCTTTGTTTTGGGGTGAAGGTATGAACTTGCATCTGGTGAAAGTTACTTCCGCCAAGGAGATCTTGGACGGGCTCTGAAGAATTATTTGGCTGTCGAGAAGCATTATGCTGATATTACCGAAGATCAGTTTGACTTTCATTCTTATTGCTTACGGAAGATGACTCTGCGTGCATATGTTGATATGCTCAGGTTCCAAGATCGATTGCATTCTGAGCCATATTTTAAAAAAGCAGCTATAGGGGCCATCAGGTGAAACCTTTTTGTGGGACCTATTTTGTTTTCTTTTTCTTCTGTTTGCATCGTTTGATCCAATAAGACATCTCGCCATTCTTGCTCTCCAACTAAGATGCACATATTTAAAATAATGCAATTTCTATGAATGTGGACAGAATGGCAAGGACACGACTATCAAAATATGTTTATTTAAGTTCATTTAATTTTTTGCACATTTCGATGCCTTTCCTGTTAGAAACTCAATGTTCCAAATGTAATAAAAAGAAAAGAACAAAATATTGAATATGTATGAGAAGGTGTAGTAGCTAATCACATATTTCTCTAATTTACCTTCTATGCATGCTTCAAAAAGATTATGAAAGATCTAATACATGTAGTTGAAGTAGAAGATTATAATTATTAAACTTAATTAGATCTGATGTTTCATTGATTGGGTTCACAAAAATGACCGCAAATTTAACAGAAGATTTAAACTTCAATCTGACGAAGATTTAGTCTTTTGTTCGTTTATGCTATCATTTTTGCATTCTTCCTTACATTATTTTGATGAAATGCTTACATGGTTTCTTACCCTGTTTACAAAAATGTCCGCAAATTTAACAGAAGATTAAACTTTAGTCTGACGAAGGATAAAAGAAACAATTACACCACTTGGGATCCTTTACAAGAAGAGCCTCCATAAATTTATCACAAGATTTATTCTTTTTTTCGTACACGCCGCTATCGTTGTTGCATTCTTCCTTCCATTATTTTGGCAAAAAGCTTACATGGCTTCTTACTTTTGAGGTGCAGATGCTATATCAAGTTATATGACTCTCCTCCAAAATCAAGTACTGGAGAGGATGATAGCATGTCAAATTTGCTTCCTTCTCAGAAAAAGAAGATGAGGCAAAAGCAGAGGAAGGCTGAAGCACGAGCTAAGAAAGTATTGTGTTTTATTACTGTAGCTGTTGTTGGAGGTTTTTCTCTGTTGATTTCTTATGTATTCTGTTTCACATTAGGAGGCATATGTGAAAAATGAAGAAACAAATAATTCCGGTGTCTCAAAGTCTGGGAAACGGAATGTCAAACCTGTTGATACAGACCCACATGGAGAAAAATTGGTGCAGGTTGCTTTCTGTCTGTTGTGTGTGTGGTTTGGTTGGTTTGTGAAGCTCCATAAATTTGATTTCCGAATTTATTTAGGTTGAAGATCCATTACTGGAGGCTACAAAGTACTTGAAGTTACTTCAGAAGCATTCTCCTGATTCCTTGGACACACACGTACTTTCTTTTGAAGTGAATATGAGAAAGCAGAAAATTTTACTTGCTTTTCAGGTGTGTTATACGTTATAGATCAGATCTTGGGATTCTCCCTACCTTTCTTCAGAATAATCACCCTATCTGTGTTATATGAAAATTGAGTCTGACGAGAAACTTTTGGCCAAAATAGTTGCCACAGCTGTGACTTAAATCTATTTTTTTCTTCCCAAGTTTATTCGAAACATTATCTTTTGTGCTCGTGCTTTCCTGTAGGCTGTAAAGCAGCTTCTAAGGTTGGATGCGGAACACCCAGATTCTCATCGTTGTTTGGTATGTTGCATCTGATGTGCTTAGTTTCATAAGGCTACTAGGCTGTTTGATATGTTATCTTTGTTGATTTTTTTTTCTTTAATGTTTTTGAATCCAATGGGTTATCTGAATACTTACACTTGCAAGATTGTTTTAAAAAAATGACGACTCATTTTAGTCAAATTTGTAATACATTTTTTTATAAAAGAAAAATTCCTTATATTTTACTCATTATTTCAAAATTAAGAAAAATAAAACGAGGTTTAGAAAATGGAATAAAAGAAGGAATTTGTATTTTTCTCTTAACACAACCTTTCTTTCTAGGTACTCTGATTTTATGCCTCGTCAAGGGGTAAAGAGGTGTGATTTCAAACCATGATGGACACCTGCCTAAAATTTAATATCCTATGAGTTTTCTTGAGAACCAAATGTAGTATGGCTAGATGGTACTCTCGTGAGAATATTGAAGGTGTGTGGTGTATGCAAGCTAGTTTGTACGTGTATTAAAAACAATGAAATATATATAGATAACTAACCATGCTCTTTCATTACACTCTCTAAACCTCCTTTCGCTCTTTCTGCCAGCATCTTGTATGACTCTCAAAAATACAATTAAATTTATCATACTTCTCATTATAGTGGATTCTACAATTAAGATATTACATTTTAATTCCGCTAGGACATGCATTTTCAAATTCAAGAAACATAATGGATATTACATTTGTGTGTTGTATCTCTTGTCTTTATTAACTGTTTTTTAGAAAAGAAAGTTATTTTATGAATAGATGTTTCTTTTGCTGGCAGCTTGTATTTGTGTTTTCTGTGCACGTCTTTAATGTGTTTGAATGTTGTGGGTTGTTTAAAGCTCGTATGAATTTGTACGCAGATCAAGTTTTTCTGCAAGGTGGACTCAATGCCCGCTCCAACAACTGATGGTGAAAAACTTATTTGGAGTGTCTTAGATGCAGAGCGTCCTCTGATCAGGTTTTAAAATTTCTTTATGAGTTACACCTTGTGTTTATTCTGTGCTTTACTCTAAATGGCTCTATCTACTCCTATTGCAGTCAAGTGCATGAAAGATCATTGATGGAGGCAAATGAAGTTTTTCTTGAGAAACATAAAGGTTATCATCGTCTGTATTGCAGTCCCATATACCATAATACTGAATATTTAATTTTAATAACTTTGACACATAAGGGATATCTTGTTTCTTTTTTCTTTTTTGGGAAAGAAAAGCAATGCTATTCATTTCAGTATTGAAAAATCATCAACAAAATACTTCTGATTAGAAAACTAAATCCTCGAAGATCCAAAGTAACCTATAAATACAAACGATGAAAATGGTTAGGCTCTTTTCAACTCTAAAACCTTCCTGAAAGGGTAACACAGAAATAATTAAAAAAGCCCACTCCCGGAAATTCAAATACAATTTCTGAACATAATTCTTCACTCATCTAAGCTTCCTATTTTTGAAAAAGGATAATCGTTTGAATATTTGGAAAGGCCGCTTCCTATTGAAATGGTGTATAGCTCTATAATGTGTTTGGATTACTCTATACATTTTGCAATGTGTTTTTTATACCTTTTAAAACAATTTTTTTTTTTTGCTACTGCAGATTCCTTGATGCATAGAGCTGCAGTTGCAGAAATGCTAAATTTATTAGAACCTCAGAGAAAATCTGAGGCTATCAAATTGATTGAAGAGTCGACAAACAACATGGTGCCAAGGTTGTACATTTTTATTGAGTCCTATTATTTTTTTGTCTATACCGGATATATCTAGATTTGTTGCTTCGCATAAGTAATGGAATTAAGATTTGGTATTATTAGAAATGGAGCACTTGGGCCAATTAGGGAGTGGAAGCTCAAGGAGTGCATTACCATTCACAAGCTCCTCGAAACAGGCCTTGTCGACCATGCTGCTGCATCAAGTAAGCAAAGGAGATCCCTGCCTATTCATGTGTCCAATTACTTTTTAATTTCAAACTTAGTCATAGTGTGCATCGTTAAAGGTTTGATGATTCTCTTATAAGCAGGAATTTATAGTATTGCTAATGATATTATTTGTTTATTAAGTTCTTTATATTCATTGTATAAGATTTATCCTATTTTAGTTTCAAGTAGTTGCTCCTAAGGATATGGTGCAGATCCTTATATCCACTACATAGGATAGACCCGTGCAGCCCCAACAAAGCGGAAGAATGCTTTTGACTGCAGTCCGAAGTGTGAACTTTTCTAGCCAAGCAAAAATTGACCTCATAGTAAGATGGTACTCGAAGGGAACATAATACAAACAAGACAATCGTCCAACCACAATCTTTCATGAAATACAACCAACAATCATCCCCCTCAAAATAGGCATTCCTGCTATCCTCAGTGGGAACAGAACACAAATTGAGAAATGAACGGGTAGCCACATCATTAGCAATAGTTGCTATCAGAATCCCAGTGGCAACTGCCGTTATTTATTCGTACCTTTATCTCATCATTAGCAATGGTTTCCCCATGCCATTATTTATTTTACTTCATCTCATCTCTAGCAGTAGTTGCCATCAGAATGAGTTAGCAACTTTCAAAATCAAGCTGTTAGGCCCATAACCAGGTTCAGTCTTTATTGTACTTGAATAAAAGATCAAGTGGTTCTTTTTAGGTATCCTGATGGTATGATTGTAGCACCCAAATATGTATATGTTGTGGCAGAAGTGGAGGACTGGACTAGTTGTAAGGTGAAGATTGCATTTTGAGGCTAATGCCCCACTTAATGGAATGGAAGTCAATTCAGAAGTTGTTTGTGGGGGGAAATTTGGTATGAAGCTGGAAATCAATACTTGTTTCCCCCAACGACGTATAAATATTTACCAGATTTTTTTTCCGTATTACCGTTGTGTGGGATATTTGGGCGGTAAAGTCACCCGCAGTAAATTTTTTTATCACCGTGCTGGTTGAGCATATGAACATGGCTAGGTTGTAAATATTAAATAACAAACAAGATTTCTGTCTGTAGTTTATACTCCCTATTTTAATGGTGGAGGGAGGTTTGACAAAGTATGATGGTGGCACACTGGCATTAGTTCTTCATTTTGTAACACAATAGTGCGAGTTATTTATATATTCTAATCTTGTGTTGTTTGTTGCGAACGTGAATGTTACCATAGGATGGAAAACCCGATGTTCGGAGTTCTTCCCTTACTCGGCCTACTTTGAAGGCAGTCTCAGCTCTGCTGTACCAAACTCGGTGAACAACCAAACATTGAAAGATGCAGAAATGATCGGTGCCAATCGAAATGCCAACTCTGTTTCAGATAATGGGAAGCTTGATGGATTCAAGGATCTTACTATTTGACCGTGATGCCTAATGCCAACCATAATATTGTTGCATTTGCAGGTTCATTTTTGAGATGATATATGTCCTTACATGATTCAAAAACATCATTCAGAAAGCTGCCTACAGTCCGTTAATTACTTGCAAAGAATCAACGACCACTGTCACGTGCTAGGTTCATAGCTAGCTGTGGCAATTCGGTTTGTAGTTTGTTGAAGATCATATTTTGCTCTCTTTTTTTCTTCACCCCTTTTATTTATTTTCTTTTCTTTACCCATTTCTACTTTGCCTTGCCCAATTCTCTGATATGTATTCCTTCTGGAAATGTGTATAACTTCCAGTTCCCATTGCATTTGAAGGGTCGACATTTTCAGTTGCTCACAATTTTTGTAGATTCTAGACAAGGATGATGATGTATGTGGGTTTTGCTCCAATCCAATATCTGAGGTTATACTTAGGTGAAGAGAGCTAAGATTCTTTCCCATTCTCCATGTCCTCCATGGTTATACGATCATCCTGCGACGTAGAGATACTGAACTTAACATAGTACTTTGTCGGTCGATTTGACTATTGCTTTGTTATGTATAAACACCTTGTATGGAAATTTTTGCTATGAAATTACTGATCAACTTTTATGTATTTGCCTTAAACTGTTATGTACAAATACTTGAATTGATGATTCACATTAATCAAGCAAAACCTGACCAAACCAAGCCAAAGGTGGTTCGGTTATGGTTCGACTCTGGCAGTCTGCTGCAATTTGGAAAGTTATGAAGTCGACTATAGTCGATTAGTGTCACTCGAGTTGAGCGAATATGGTAAGTCTCATTTTGATCTTTTTTTCCCTCTAGATTTCATCGTTTGCTCTCTACTCGTACAGTGATATGTGTGTCGTTTAGGCTTATGGTTCTGTTTCCCTTCGACTGCCCTCTGCCTTCTATAGTCTTCCTATACTACAGAATTTTTTCCTTTCCTTAAATGATTTTGAAGCTTGACTCTGAAGTTGAGCAGATAAACCATAGCCCCACGTGTGCGCACACACAATAATAACAACAATAATTCATCGTTTGGTCGATTGATCAAATCATCCATTGGCCAATAATTAGAATTATTGAAGTAATAAGTTAGTATTATTTGAGTAGTTACTTAGTAAAATGATAATGAATTAATTGTGGCATAGCCCATTAATTAGGTATGCATTTATAAGACATTATACATTAGGTATGCAATTTGTAGTGTAGGGAATGCTAGAATTTGTATACTAAAATCATCATTATTTGATGTATTATCCATTAGAATTGTGAAGGAAGGATTTATGAGGTTTGTGGAGGACCATTACTTTACTGGAACTCAAAATCTGTTCTTCCTTCTCTAACTGCAACTCCCAAGGATATTGTAACTATGATTTTTTCGATTGAATTATAAAATTTCGCTTGGAAGTCAATCTTATCAATAATATAATCTTATCAATAATATGATATTAACGGAGTGATGGTTGGATTCAAATAAATAAAAAAATTTGAGTTCATACATCTTATTAAATGTTTGAAAATAAATAAATGGGTGTTATACAAACTAACATTTACTTTTGATAAATAAAGTTTTTGAATAAATGTTCCGAATAACTTAACTTGACATATTTTATTGACTGTACTAAGAAATTTGCATTAAGTGGATCATTAATTTCTCTATAATAGAACGTCCTAGAGGTGAAACCGCGAGGAGATCGAAAAGGTGTTGATATTGACCATGGATAAGGTTTCATCAATGAGATTGGTATTGCCTTTTGAACATAGGTTGGCATTGTTGTTTTATATAAATAGTATATAATATATATATATATGTGTCAATTCAAACTTTTTTTCGACTTAGATCACCACGAAACCTATCAAGAAACAATGAAAACCGTTAGTAATAATTTTGAACTTTAAAAACGTTTCTTAAAAATTAAAAAGTTTCATTAATAGTTAAGTACTGCGTTTCAATTTTTTTTAAAAGTAACATTAGAAGAGTCTTCCAACGTCAGTTTAAAATTAATGAAAAACAACATTAATGAAACAGCTTTAAAGTAAAAACATATATTAAAAAAGAAAACTGAAAAATTAAATCTTACAAAAAAAAAAAAAAAAAAAAAAAAAAAAAAAAAAAAAAAAAAAAAAAAAAAANCATCAAATCTTATGGTAAGTTTGATATCATGGCACTCATATGTTCATCAAATGGCTCCCATTTTGGTATGGAATTAGTATCAATTTCAATGAGGGAACCAACATTTGGACATGCCACCACACCCAGTTTGCACCTCAAAGCCCGACCCAAAACTGCCTCTCTTACCCTCAAATCTTCTCACATTTCTCAACCCATTGCAGGTAAGTTGATGATGATAGTAAAGGTCTTGCCTTTTCCAACCCTTCTTTTGTGGGTGACTCTCCTTTTTTGGTAGGTGGGTTCAAGAGTATCGATGATTACGTCTCGAGAAAACCCGAGATAACTCGTGAGAATTTAATGGTGGAAGAGTTTTTGAACGATGGTTTGGTTTACCAATGTCATTTCTTGGTGAGATCATACGAATCGGGACCTGATAATAAGATGACAATGTTTTTCGTCATCAACCAGTTACAGGTTCTAAGTTTGTTTGTTTAAACAAACATATCTATACATGAAATGTGAATCTCTTTTGATACATGGGTTTTGATTAGGAGTCGAAACTAAATCACTTCATAAGCTGTGGATTGGTCGAAAGGGGATTGGGCAAGACGGGATTTGGCACAACACATGAAATGACGAAAAGGGACCTCATATGGGTCGTGCATAAATTGCAAGTGGTGGTCGACCAATTTCCTTCTTGGTAAATATAACATATTTTTTTACATTTCCGTGTCTGCTAATATGTTCGAGTAACATGGTTTTAAAACACGAATTTTGAAGGAACGACGTCGTTGAACTTCGTACGTGGATATGTAAACATGGGAAGAATAGCTATCGTCGAAACTGGATCGCTCGTGACAAGAAAAGTGGAAAAGTTTTGATCCGTGCAATCTGGTTTGTTCTTGATCTCAATTCGAACACGATTGAAACATCAATATGTTTTGATATTTAGTTTGAATTGCAGTTTCTATGTTTTGATGAACAAAAGAACAAGAAAATTATCCAAATTTTGTGAAGAATTAAAGGAGGAAATGAATCCATTCTTCTTAGACAGCCATCCAATCCTTGAGGAAGATAACATCGTCTCCCAAAAACTACATTTACATCAACACGATTGCACCCATGCATCTTTAGTTGTAAGTTTTAATTTTAATAACTCCTTTTTTTTTTTTTTTCTTTTCTAATTTAATTTAATTTTACTCGTGACTCTTCAAATATTGGTAGACGAGACTGAGCGATCTTGATATGAATCAGCACATTAACAATGCCAGTTATATCAACTTCGTACTCGAGGTATGTTTTTTTCTTCTTTTTTATTTACCTACCTTTTTGGTCGTTATAAATTATTTCTTTTATTTATTTAAATGATATAATAAAATTAGAATGAGAAAAAATGTCAATATTTTGGTTTTAGGGTACTCCTCGATCCGTGTTGGAGAATTACCAGCTCTCGGGTATAACAATCAAGTACTTAAAAGAATGTAGTGTGGATCAGCAATTGCAGTCGCTTTCTGTGCCCTTAGAAAACGACGTTGTGAATGGTACTCCTTTCATCAAAGATAAAGACATCAAACTCCACCACTCAATTCTCTCCGATGGGATTGAACTTGTTCGAGCAAAAACAGTTTGGACACCAAAATTCAATTAATTAACGTATTATTTTTATTTTTTGAGTACTTGTAATAATTTATTTAGGGCTTTTTAAAATTATTATGTTTTATAAGTTAAAAATGTTTTTATTTGCATTTTTACAATAAAAACCTAACAATTTAGTTTTAAAAAATTATTTTTTTATTTTAATGGTAGAGCATGTCCAATATTATTTTTATTTATTTATTTATTAATTATTATTATTTGAGGAAAACATGACTGAAAACATCCGTCTCCATCCGTTGGACTATTTGGGCCATGGTTTGGGCCATGGCCCGAATTTTAGGAGATTACAAATCGGCCCGAAAACAAAGCCTGGCCCATAGTTTCCAACCGCATGGAAACACATGGCCCATTCGCTTACCAAACAAGGGAGGAATATGTGGCCCTTTCCTTGTTACAACTTAATGCCACTATTTCCATATTTGCCCTCTTTTCTAAATTTTATTACCCAATTTGCCCTTCTCGATCCAACGTGCAGTGGAGGCATCATAATCTCTATCAAAAGATTAGAGATTCAAATTTCTACTCGGATGATTAACTTATTTTTTAAAATTAATTTTTTTAAATAAAAAATGGAAATTAAATGCAAGGAGGGGGAGGAGGTGACACGTGTTTGTATTAGAGGTAATAGCATATAGTATATAAAGAGGCATATGTGACAGTTGCATGTGTTGTGTTTTTTTGGCCTTTTAGCCAATTCTATGAATTCAACCATCATCTTATTTTTCAAAATAAATGTGATGTTACAAATATTTAATTTCAACTACCATTTATTTTTATTTTTATTATTTATTTAACTTTTTTCACGTGTTTAATTCTTGAAACGAAGATATTAATAATTTGTTGGGCACGATACGGTATTTTTTAAATTTCTCTACATCAAAATCTAAACGTTCCATGTTTCATGTTTCGTACCTTAAACAATTAATTTTAATTTTTTTAAACTCTGGATCGCTCCACTATGAACTTAAAGTTGTACTTTTATAAGTATAGGACGAATTGTGTCCATGTATATAACCGTTACGTACAACGGATTGTTTATAATTACAATTAGGTCAAAGGCAAATGACAGAGATGTTTCATTGTTTTGTTTATGATCTATCATAAATTAAGTCCGTTTGTTCTTGAGGAGCCTCTTAGTTCTATCAAATATGTGTTAATTTTGACTATATGTTGGTGTTCATCCCTACAAATAACATGCTTTATTGACTTTTTGTAAATTACATTTCAATATATAATAAAGTTTTAAACTTTATAATAAAATTAAAAAATTTAAAATATTAGGATAAAAGGAAGCAATAATATATGAATTATGAATAAATTTATATATAATTAATTAATCAACATATTATATGTTCGATCAAATGGTAATAAACCTTCGTTCCATTTATTTTTTTTATTTATCATATATTATTATTATTATTTTGGTAGATTTTAACATTTTTCTATCAATTATTTAATATATGATATTTTTAAGGTTTTTTTTTTGTTTGTTAATTTGATTGGAGACATAATTAGTGTCAGAAATTAAAACATTGGGATTCATTATTATTTTCGCACACCCAAATCTCTTGAAACGATTCTCTTTTTTTCTATGATGATTAATCCAAAATATAATCAAATATTTTACTTTTTTTTGTTGTCACACAAAAATATTTTGGATAACGTAATCTTAGCTCTCGATCTCGTTTTTTCTCGTTTTTTTTCCTTAAGAATTCTTGTCTTCGTTTCGAGTAGGTCCTCACGAGTAAATCGACAGACATCTTTACGTTGTAAATTTGAAAATTGGTCCCTTTCGTTTATAACGATCGAATCGAACAATGATCCCTTCAATTTTTTTCTCCGAAATTATAAAATTTTATTTACAATTTAATTATTAAAAGTTAAGGAAAAAAAAGAAAAAAAAAAGCAAGATTAGATGATTTTGTTTGAAATTATGTGCCCTTTTGTAAATGAAATGAGTACCTTCTTTTTCTCATGACAAAACCCTATTTTATATGCTAATTATCAATTATGGAGGATTTTTTAAATTATATATAAAAAATTGTTAAATATTATGAAATATCATTGATTTAGAATAATTAATTTTAAGGTAAGAATTAAGGATAAATATAAATTGCATAGTAACAAATCCAATTTTAGTTTTCTTTTTTTAATTTTATGATTAATAAATAATAAAAATATTAATAGAAACTATTTATTGACTAAAATTAAAATTCATGATAATTAAAATACAAAACTCAATAATATGTATTTTTTAAGGTCGGATATTCCTATGTTTCAATCTGAGCTGAACACATTTTACAAAAAAAAAAAAAAAAATGTAATTTCATTTAACATGTGACATGATTGTACCCATTAAGCTATGTATATTATAATGTCTTTGGTACATATTAAATTAGTTGTCACTTTTAATAAATAATAATAATAATAATAAATCATATTGAAGAATGTCATTATGTGTGCTTAAAATGATGAGCTATCATATGTATTACACGTACTAACAAATTCATCAAGGTTATTATCTGTCGGGAAGTGATCTGTCTGTTCTATGTTGTAATGGGTGTATAAATCTTGGTAGGGATGATACGAAAGATAGCAGTTGCCTTCTTCTCGAGTTCAAGTTTTCTGTTGTAATTTGAACAATCAATTGACTTAAATTTTATATTCAAGTTTGAAGCTTTTACGATGGCCACCTGTGATGTTCCACATTCGTTAGGGAGGGGAACAAAACACCATTTATAAGGGTGTGAAAACTTTTCCCTAGTAGACGCGTTTTAAAGCCTTGAGGGGGAAGCCCGAAAGGGAAAATCCAAAGATGACAATATCTGCTAGTGGTGGGTCTAGGTCGTTACACCATGTTTAACACAAACGCTCAAAACTACAATCTTTCTGTTGGATCAGAATGAAAGAGCTAGAAGCTCATCATCTGCTTGTTATCATGGCGGAAATGAACTATGTGAAGAAAGAGGTTCGATAGAGCAGAGGTGGAGGTTGGGGTTATCTCGAATTTCCATCGACGTTTTTTCTTACCCTCCTCAACGAGGTATTGAAAAAAATGTCTAATAGCTCGCATATTTTAGTGCCGAGATTTGTTGGGTCATAGTCTAGAAGTTTAGGTTCCAGAGGCGGGTGGGCAAACCCATCATATTTAATGAACCCAGTCCACAAAAGAAGTAGTCAATTGTGGACGTCTCAGATGAGCTGACTAAATGACTCGATTCTCTCGGAACCGTAGCTAAGCTAATAAAAATAAATATATATTTAGAATAAATTTGAATGAAAAGAAAAAGTAATAAAACCCTAATAAGTTGTTGTTTGTTGCCTGTCCTTAAAAGTGTGTTAGGGGACACCAAGACCCCACATTGGCTACTCATCTCAGAGACCACAAAGCCCTTAGTTGACCTGTCATGGTTCCCCACTCCCTCCTCCATTTCCCCCATCTCTTTCCTTCTTCTATATATCCCACTTTCTTTTTCCCCATCCCTAACAACCCATCTTTCATCCATGGAAAAACAACCCCTTGGACTCGAGATCACCGAGCTTCGTCTCGGTCTCCCTGGCAATGGCGAAAAAAACGAGAAGAAACGAGCCTACGTTGCCATTGCAGGCGAAGATGAACCGACTAGAGACGAGGTCGAGCGAAAGAATAACATGAGTAAGGGACAAGTTGTAGGGTGGCCACCAGTGTGTTCGTATCGAAGAAAGAATAGTTTTGAAGAGAAAGAGTCATTGCATGAGAATAAGAACTCAAAAATATACGTGAAGATTAGTATGGATGGAGCTCCATTTCTTCGTAAACTTGACTTGGGTTCTCATAATGGATATTCGGATCTCGCTCTCGCTCTTGAAAAGCTCTTTGCTTGCTTTGGAACCGGTAAATTTAGTGCTCTTTCTCGTATTTGTTTTATTTTCTCTCTTGTTTTTACGGTTTCTATAGTAATATATATAAATATCGTGATAATGTAGTGGTATGTTTGTAAAATGACAGGAAAGACATCGAAACATGGAAAAGGATCTGATTACGTTCCGATTTATGAAGACAAAGACGGAGATTGGATGTTTGTGGGAGACGTCCCCTGGGAGTAAGTCTAATTTTTTTAGTACAACAAATATACATTATTGAAATTTGGACTTCAAATCTTTAGATCTACAATTAGATTTACGTCCCTCATTTTTCTTTTTACCTAACTCAAAATTTCACTAACAATTTAAATTCATATTATTTCATTTGTTAAGGGTTGATCGGGTTGGTGGCCCAAGCAACCCGAATAGACTTTATAACCCTAAACCCGACTCAATCCTCTGTTTTTTAGTTGAGTTGTTCTTTTTTTTCCTACAATATTTGTTATATTAACAACGAAAATCACGTAAAATTTAAAATAAAAAATTCATATATTATAACGTATCATTGGTATCAGTTACAGATGTTAAATATTCTTATTTTTCGTTTTTTAAAAGTACGGTATGGTTGGGTTAGGTTGTAATCTTATTTTCGAGTTAGTCGGGTTGAACCAACAAAAAAAATGTCAACCCACAGACGTGCTCGAATTTTTCACTTTTTCAAAAATTCAACTCAGTTCAAAAATCTAATATAGATATATACGAAGGTTTTTGTTGCCCTATATATATATATATATTTATTTGGTATTACCGTTATTAACTGTGCTTAAAATTGAAGCCTCCAGTCAAAGTCAAAGTCAATTTGATATGATTGACACAAATTGCGATTAAGTTTTAATTAGACATTTAATTAGGAAGAAAGTGACAGAGAGGGCAAAATGGTCTTTTGATATACCCTGCCCATTCATTAACTAACACGACATGATGCCGACAGGAAGCAGACCTTAATAATAGTGTCAGCCAGATTACAAAGTTGTCCCTGAATTCAATTCCCCTTGCCCCCTCCCCGACATATCCCATGCCTATAATTTAAAATCAAAATAATAATCGAATTTTAGATTTAATTATGATCATATTTTTTCAGGATGTTTGCCAAATCGTGCAAGAGACTCCGGATCATGAAGAGATCGGAGGTCAAAGGGTTCGGCCTGCAATTTAAGGATCTATGAGCTTAAGAAATATATTTTCCTTCATTTTTATGACTTTATTTAGTTTCAAAATAGACATAACCGTAATTCTCATCATTAATGTTAATTGTTCAGTTTTATGTTACAACGTCTAGATAGCTTTATATGAAGTTTGTTTGGGTGTTTTTTGTTTTAATTCTTCACTTAGATACTATAGTTTGTTTAGTTATATTAAGGAAATGGTTTATTTTGTTTTTTTCTATTTTATTGTTTCAATGTTTTTTTTTTTTTTTAAATAGTGTAGAAAAAAATTTAATCAAATTTAAGGGTTACTTTAAACTTTTTATTTATAATAAGTCTTAAACTTTGGTTAAAAAAAAAACAATAATTTTGCCTTCAAAATAATTATTCAATTTGTATTGTGGATATTATTATTTTAGTGTTCTTACGAACAATCATAAGAGACAAAACTGTGATAAATTTGGCAAACAGGCATACTTCGACAAATTTGGCAAACAAGCATACTTCCACCTAAACCTTTACCGATAGCATATCCAATCCTGAACTTTTTCTTTTCCCTGATGTCACGAGGTAAAGCATATTTTTTCTCATTCACCTAATTATTCTCGAACTGTAAACAAGGTCATTAGATAAACATGATATTAATCAAACGTAATTAGTTTACATGTGCAACAATTAACCGTATAAAATTGTCATATTCTCTCGACAAAGATCAAAAAGTCTTCTCCATCCTCGTCCACGAGGTGAGAACAAGGATGGAAAAATCTTCTTTGTCCTCATCTCATCTTATTTCTACATTTAATCGTAGTAAAATTTTCCATTAATTTTTGCAGGAATTCTAAAAGGGGATCGAGTTTCCCGGAGTAAGCTCTTTTTTTTTTTCATTAAATATATAAAAAGTGAGGTGGGAAAATCATATTTTTCCCCAAAAAAAAGGAAGTAAAAGCTGCATCATAGCACCTCAGGTAGGACTTGAAAAAACTTTAGTGAAATCCACATTTGATTATATTATATTATATTATATTATATTACATTACATACAGCATAAACAGATAGACACAGAAATGAATGAATAAGAGAGGTCCCAGGGCGCACAAAGGGTGTAAAAAGGTGGTGGTTAAAGACCATAACAGAACAGAACATGTGGGGAAGCTCACAAAAGCAGTGGTAGCAGCTTTAAGCTAATATCCAAGAATTGGGTTCCTTTGTTCATCAATTTCAACCACAAGCAAGCGCTTTGGATCTGACCCACTTGGTCCTTCTTCGTACAATGTGGGAAGATAAGCTTTATAAGCCGGCAGATAACGTGACACAAAGTCCCTAACCTGCAAACACCACCACCACCACAACTCATCTTTACCATCCCCAACTTTCAAACTCTTTCACTTTGTTTCGTTTTCGGCTTACCTCTTCGTCGCTCATCCCGGGTTTTCCTGCCTCTCTCATTGCAATCTCTGCCTGTAAATTCATAACAACATGCAGTTCTTAAGGCTTCTGAAACCCAGGTGGTGATTCTTGTATGCTAATGTGTATAAAGCCTTACTTGTAGACGCCAATAGTAAACGCAACTCGGGTCGTTTATCTTGATCACGATCCATGCCCCTATGTACTTATCCCAAGCGTCGTAGTACGCTTTCATATTGTTGTTCACTATCTCCAGCTATAAAATTCAAATTTCAGATTTGGTTTACCTTGATACAATGTTGGAAGAGTTGAAAAAGCTATAACCTGTGGATCAACTGCTGTAACAGCTTCGGTCGGGAGCGGTTTGAAGCCGAGCATCCAACCTTCAAACAGGACGACCTAAAGGTAACGAAACGAAAGGTTTATGTAGTAGGTAGGTGCCATAAGTTTTATGTTGAGTTAAAATTTCTTACTGTCAGTGGTCCTTCAACCTCTGGCCAAGTAGAAGGATCAGCTCTGTCACCTCTTCCACTATATGCAGACTGAATAAAACACAGGAAATGGGGAGTTTGAGAATCACAAATGACTGGAATTAGATATGAGCATGGTTTTTTGAACTTACTTTATCATATCTGGGGACCTTCATCTTTAAATCTTCATATTAAAAGAGAATTCGATGAGTAAAAAACTCGAAACCAGGGACAACAGCAAAAGAAGTGAAGGAGAAACAAACTGACCTTCCTTGGTCAACTTGGAGAGAGCTGTGAGTGTTTCGACCGACAGTTCGAGATCGTGACTTCCAGCGTTTCCTCGATACTGAAAATGGAAAGAACATAATTAACAGAAGATATGGAGGACTAAGAGAAGGACAGACCATAAATAGTTACCTCCAGAAGAGCATTCCCGGGGTTGCTTTCCCTCAGTTGTGCCTACCATGTAACACTTAAATGACTTATAGTACTGCAAATAGAAAGAAAACGCTAAAAAACGCCATTGATAGCTAACCAACCTGCCCCTCGGCTGTCAAATAGAAGTCGTCGATGGATACCATAGCAGACTTCCTGAGATAGAGCTTTAGTCAGAAATTATATGGTTTTTATGTAACAGTTCAAGTCCACCACTAGTAAATATTGTCCGTTTTGGCGCGTTACATATCGCCGTCAGCCTCATGGTTTTAAAACGCGTCTGCTAGGGAGAGGTTTCCACACCCTTATAAGGAATGTTTCGTTCCCCTCTCTAACCGATGTGGAATCTTACAATCCACCCCTTTGGGGACACAGCGTCCTCGCTAGCACACCGCCCAGTGACTGGCTCTAATACCATTTGTAACAGCTCAAGTCCACTGCTAGCAAATATTGTCCGTTTTGGCCCGTTACGTATCGCCATCAGCCTTACGGTTTTAAACGTCTGCTAGGGAGAGGTTTTCACACCCTTATAAGAAATGCTTCGTTTCGCTCTCCAACTGACATAGGATCTCACATTTTCCTTTCTCTATACTCTTATCACTGCTTCAGCAGATAGTCAGCTCGCATTATGGTATATCTACTAGCATCACAGCCTACCTGCCTGTTACTTCGAAGAGATAATTGAGAGCATACACAAGTGTCGTCTTTCCACAACCTTGTGGAGCACTAAATCCTATCTGCACAACAAAGTGATTTGAAGATAAATAACCAGGGGAATAACAATTTTTTAGCTCTAATAGTAACAGGGTAACCGCCCAAGTCCATCGCTAGCAGATATTGTCTGCTTTGGCCTGTTACGTATCGCCATCAACCTCACGGTTTTTAAAATGCGTCTGCTAGGGAGAGGTTTCGACACCCTTATAAGAAATGCTCCGTTACCCTCTCTAACCAATGTGGGATCTCACAATCCACCCCCGTTGGGACCCAACGTCCCCACTGGCACACCGGCTAAGCCTTGTGCAAAATATCTCAATTCCTTGATGGTATGTGCACGTTTGAAACGAAAAGAAAAAAGCTACGGGAAGTCCAAAAGCTTACCACTAAGGGAGGAATTTCTTCTCCTTCTTTAAACGAGGAATGGTGTTGAGATATTTGATCTTCACACCAAAAAAACACAGGTATATAGTAATGATAAAATCTTGCTTTCTGAGGAATTGTGAGCTCCATTTCATTAACCTTGAACAATCGACATAGATAAGAGCCATAAGCTAGCCATTTATCTATGGCGTCTGCCACATTTGTGGGGGTCAGGCCCAACTTTTCTATCAATGGACCTGAGCAAATGAATTCAAAAAGATCCTCCAAAATGGAAACTTGTGCTGGCTTTGTGGGCAATGCATGACAAACGGAGCCTTGATAACGCTCGACCGAGGCAGCAACACCGTGACACGAGGAGTTATCTTGAATCCATGAACATCCATTGCCTAGAATAAAATTCCAAAGGAGACAAAGGAAGAGATCAATGATTAAAGCAGTTTCCCTCTACACATTAAGAAGACATTTGCATACTAAACAAGTTATAGTAGAACAGTATTGACCATAAAACAATTGAACTGTAGCTTTCTGAAACTACATATAGAAGCTTAACTACAAATATGGTAAAGTTCATTCAGAAAATATAAGAATTTTGAAGCTATCTCTGATTTCACTGCAAAGTAGTAACTAGATAGGATGTTTTTACTTATCAGAAATCCTATATGAAAATGTCCCCTGAAAAGAGCAAAGTGATGTTTCAAGAACGAATAGAATGTTCTATGCGTCGAGGGAAATGGTCGTGTTTCTTTGATGAAGGTAGAAAAGAGGTCAGGAAACCGTGAGAATGTTTGAATTGATAACTTCACTCAAATCTCTCCCCATGTATTGAATTAGACTAGCCCACTTGTTTAATTGGCAACATAAGGATCTATACAATCCGCGCATTTACGTCATGCTCTGATGAACCCAACCATTTTGATATCCTTTTAAGTAAAAGTGATAAAGGGCTCTAACAGCTCAAATCCACCGCTATCCACCGCTATCAGATATTGTTCGTTTTGGCTCGCTACATATCGCCATCAGCCTTATGGTTTTGAAGTGCGTCTACTAAGGAGAGGTTTCCGCACCCTTATAAGGAATGCTTCGTTTCCCTCTCCAACCGATGTAGGACCTCACATAACCCAAAAATTTCCGAACACCAAGAATGAACAGAATCCATTTCAAGAAACAACAAAAGATATTGCAAAAAGTAAGACAAATGAAGAACACTTTTCAATTTCTCATCATGAAACCAAATTTAAATAACTGAAGAACACTTTTCAATTTCCCTCCATGATAGCTCTGACATCAAGAAAGGCCACAATCTATTCCCCACAATTTTCCAAGTAGCCAAACAGAGAATATCGCATAATCAAAAGCACAAAACCTCAAAACACTACCAAAATTCCATTGAATAAAGGAGACAAAAAGGCAAATGAAATCGACGAACATTGCATAACCTTCCCAACACTCGACAACCAATAACCCCACACAATCATCAAAAACCATTCCAATAGCCAAACAGAGAAAATCGCAGAACTCAACAGATAAAACCTGATGAACACAGATACTGTTCCATCAAAACAATCTGGAAAGACGAAAATACCTGATTTCGCGAAATGAGTCGGCGAATAACAGAGTCTGGAAATGGATTGGTTGGGTTTAGCCATGGAAAATGAAGAAGAAGAAGAAACAGAGACATGGTGGGAATGAAGGAAAGCACCGAATTTATAAAAACCGACGCCATTAGTGTTGGTACAGAAAAGAGAGGGAAAAGTTGAAGTCGGAGATAGCGGCTGAGCTGCCATACTTATCTACAGCCTCACTGTGAGCGCTTGTTTGACAATTAACATTTCCAAGCCATCTTGGTTTTGGTTTCTGGCCGACTTTTACGAGCCATAGTGGGAGGGTGGGGAAGAGAGAGAAACGATGGAAGAGAGACACACACACTTGGAGCTGTGCGGATATGAATTGAGCATTTGAGATGACAATTCTCTTTCGTTCTCCTCTACAAATCTATATGAATTGTATATATATATATATATATATATATATATATGTATATGTATTTATATAATTGAGTTAGAAGTTTTATATTCCCGACTAAAAGTCAAATTCTTACGGGGGGAATACGAGTTAGGTTAGCAATTTTTTATAGGCTGATTCGAAATTTTGAGTTCGAGACATGAGTAACTGGACTAGAATTATCGTCTGTAATAGTTCATAGTCACTGCTAACATATATTGGCGATTTTAGCCTGTTATGTGTAGTCGTCAGCTTTGCGATTTCAAAATGTATCTATTACAGATAAATTTCTACACTTTTATAACAAATGTTTTGTTCCCCTCAATTTTACAGTTGGACTGTGTTGTCTATTTTTTTTAATTATTTAAAAAAAATCTATTTATCAGATAATACATATTATATTAATAACAAATATTCACAAGTCACAATAAATCACTAATATCAATGATTTTAGAAGTGGGGTTGGATTATAATCCTTTCTGGTCGATCGGGTTGACCCAATTATAATAATGTTAATTGAACCGACTTAAATTTTTTTATTTTTCAGAAAATCAAAATAACCCAAACAAAAATCTAATTCAATTCCGTCCAGATATATTAAAAATAAATATAAAATTTGGCAAATATTTGACAAAAAAAAAAAATAATAATAATAATAATTTTGAAGTGCCAATTTTATAACTTTAATCGTATTTATAGGAATAAATAATTTATTTTTTCAATTAAGTTGGATAAAATAGAAGGGGGTGGATAAGTGGCTTGAAATATATTTTATCATATGCTTGATAATGTGGAGATTTTCGAAATAGATAAGTGATGATTAATTTCCCTTGCCCTTATCTGACTTTATCAACTTGGCTAAAGTTCCAAAATTCAAATAGTACTAAGTTTGTAACTTCATTCATTTATATTTATATTTATATGTATATGTTGATTTAATTACATTACTTCAACCTTATCCTAAAATCGATATTTTGTCTTATTCCTAAGTTTTTTATCTACATAATCTATTTATAAAAATTTGATTCGATATTAAAGGTAAACGTCATTGACATTATTACACTTCATTTTATTTTTATTTATTTATTTTTCAGGTAAGTTTATTTCGAGATTTCTCACGAGATGCAAATAAAAAGAACTTGTTTCCATTTTTCTATGAAACTGTACGTGGGGCTAATGAATTTTAGCTTTTTGTTATGGAGTGAATCTAGTCGTACTAATATAGAACACGGCCAATGATAAGAAATGTAGGGTGGATGTTGTTTATTTGTTTGTGGTTTGTTTTATTTTTGTTGTTGAAAATTTGTAGAGATGTAAAAGGAAAGGAAGTTGAGTACATAATTTATTTTGGGTGATATGTGGACATGAGAGCCTTCCATATCCAATGCATTTATTTATGGTCCCTTTTTGGGACCTTTTAATTACTAAATATGCAATTCTTATAAATTTTATATATAAATATAAATATAAATAACGTCCGTTCCTCTTTATCTCAGCGTCTAAGAAATTTCTGGAAAGTCACCCAATATAGAATTGCATGTTCATCTTGTTGGTATAGGTAGATTAGTTATCTCTCTTAGACGAACACGACTCTCTACACTAGTATGATATTGTTCATGGCTTTACTTTGGGCTTCCACAAAATGCCTCATACCATTGTGGGGAGTCGTGTTCATCTAACATGATATTAGAGCATGCCCTAAATCATCTAACATGGTATCAGAGTCATGCCCTAAACGTAGTCGTGTCAATAAATTAGTAAATCTTCAAATGTCAAACAAACAACTCCAAAAGAAAATGAGTCAAGCCTCCTTAAAGGCATAGTAAAAAATGACTAAGACTCCAAACGAGTCAAGCTTGGATTAAGGGAAGACGTACTTTGTTCGAGGAGAGGTGTTGGATGATGAAAGTCCCACATCGGTTAATTTAGGGAATGATCATGAGTTTATAATCGAAGAGTACTCTCTTTATTGGTACAATGCATTTTGGAGAAGCTCAGAGCAAAACCATAAGAACTTATGCTCAAAGTGGACAATATCATACCATTGTAGAAAGTCGAGTTCGTCTAACAATCTTATCCTTAGTCTCACATTGTATTCGCATATGTTCTTTACCCTTCATTAACTCGGATGTCATCGGGTAAACTACCAATTGAAGTGATAGTATGAAGACCCTTAAACTACTCATGGAATAAAAATTTGAATTAAAAAGGAAATTCCAAATTGAATTGAAACTCTTTGAGAGAGTGACGTGTACGCAAGTTGTTGGGCTCCAAAATGGTTCCATCCTTTTTATTTTTTTTCTCTCGCACACGCCTGTCTCGCTGTCCCTTATCCATTTCCAATCGAACCGATTTCTGTAAAAATAAAAACATTAAGAACCGGTTCAGTTCGCCTTAGATTAGACCGGTTGCCGGAGGGAATCGTGCCCATCGGCGGCGGAACAGAGGTGGATACGGCTTTGTGAACAGAGTTGCAGACTATTTTCAAATCAACCTAATTGACATTTTTTTTTAATTTAAAGATTCAATTATAAATTTTTCTAATTCAAATAATACTTATTAAATAATGGACTTAATCCAACTATTAAAAATATTTAAATATTTAAATTTTTTATTTTAAATAAAAAGTAAAATATTAATACGTTCAACATTTATATATTTATTTTTAAACATGAAATTAAAATTTACCATTCAATTTTAATATAATATATATTTATGAGTACATAATTAAATAATTGAATTACCATTAATTATTTTAAATTATGGTTTACTTGAACTTCACTCATTTTAGAAAAAGAAAAGAAAAGAAAAGAAATATATATATATATATATATAAAAGCATATTATAAACCTTTTATTTTAAGTCATGTGGTTTACTTGAACTTAACCCATTTATCTCTATATATATATATATATATATATAATCATATTATAAATAATTTATTTTAAGTTAGGGTTTACTTAATCCACAATTTTTTTATTTATTTGAACTAAATTTAGTCGAAAATGTTACAATATAAAATTATTATAATGATAATTATGTTCTTATAGTACATTTAATCATTGTTGTAGTATGCACTACACACTACAGTTTTTTTTACTCACGCTAAAAAAAAAGGTAATTATTTTGGGGTAATGCTGTAAATTTTCTAGGAATAGATAATTTCACCATTTAACTTTACACATATATGAGATCTCTAAAAGAAAAAAAATTAAAGGTTAATGTTTTACATAATTTTCTTAATTAAGACCGATTAATGCAATAGTTGTTTGTTTGCCCCTACAGTGAATTGGAAAGGATTAATGTAATTTGCTTTGATTAATAATGAGTAATTATAATTAGTGAATTTAACCAGTAAATTCTCCCCAAATTGGTGGGGATAACATAAGAACCACACAAAAGAAAATAATAATAAATAAACACTTATCAGATAATGTTCCAGACAGTTAAAATAAAAAAGTAAATGGAAAACGTCCATGTGGCCAACCCTACGTAGGCTCGAAATTGCTAACGATTAAGAAGAAAAAAATATTACACCTGGCAGATTGTAATTGGGTAAATAAAAAAGTTACAAAAAGTTGAGAAGTGGAGGATTGTAGCCCTGTCTCACGTGACAAAATTTACCCTGAAGGTTGAGATTACAAAAGTAGCCTTAAGAAAACGAAAAGGAAAGGGTAATAAGGTAAATTAAAGGATTAAAAAAAATGGAGGGGTTGGGGACACGCGCGAGCTCAGCGTAAGGTCGTAATAAAAATTGAAGAGCTGACAGCTTTGAGTCCACGAAGTGTCCTTTTCACCTTTTTTGGTCAAAACAACAAACGCCATTAAAACACTATTATTCATTAAATATTAATATTAATAACTTTTTTTTTTTTTTTTTTTTTTTTTTTTTTTTTTTTTTTTTTTTT